>NW_013543383.1:56707-245723 GCF_000499545.2 Eimeria tenella | reverse complement strand
ATGGAGTGTGGAGGGGTTGGGGGCTGCGTTCGTGGGCAGCTAGCTCGCTAGCTGGCTGGCTAGCTGGCTAGCTGGCTGGCTAGCTGGCTAGCTGGCTGGCTAGCTGGCTGGCTAGCTAGCTGGCTAGCTAGCCAGCTGGCTAGCTAGATTATGAGAAGGGATATGCAGGTGGTTGGGCAAATTGTCAGCTAGCTGGCCGATTTACTAGCTGGAGAGCTGGCTAGCCATTTGACTTGCTAGCTAGCTAGCTAGCTAGCCAGTCAACTAGCTAGCTAGCCAGTCAACTAGCTAGCTAGCCAGTCAACTAGCTAGCTAGCTAGTTGAGGCGCTGCATACCTGAGGTGTAAATGATGGTGCTGATGTCGTCAAGAGAAGGAGCCAACTCCTCAGGTGTCTTCTCGTCGGGGATCGTGAGATACTAAACACAAACCCTAAACCCTAAACCCTAAACCCTAAACCCTAAAGCCTCCACGGTGTAGGGTCTCGCCAGGGTGCAGGCTTAAAGCTGCTGGCGGAGACTAGGGTTTAGGCTTTAGGGTTTAGGGTTTTCTTCTTGCCTTTCTCCTTAGTTTCTCCTGGTGGTACAGAGCCACACCCGCCTCTTTGTAGGCCTCCATCTGGGCCTCTGTTGGCTGCAAACCCCAAACCCCAAACCCTAAACCCCAAATCCTAAACCCTAAACCCTACACTGGAGATGCTTGCGGACTTGCACCCGAATAAACAATGAAAATTAGAAATAAAAAATAAATTAAAATATAAAAATGAATTATTAATAATAAATTAATTCCACTATAATTGTAAAAATGCTGGTCTGGGCTTCCAAGAGTCCCACAGACCCTAGCTCCCCCCAAACCCTAAACCCTAAACCCTAAACCCTACCTCGTCAAAAGACACAACTGCCTTAAAAGGGAAGCCTTCTTTCTTCAGGCGGAGAACGGCTTCCAACTTAGAGCCCTCTATAGCAAGGACTTGAATCTCTGCAAACCCAAACCCTAAACCCTAAACCCTAAACCTTAAACCCTAAACCCTAAACCCTGACAAAGGCCGGGAAAGCTGAGGGATTGGGCTCAACGAATAGAGCTGCAAGTTTGAAGCCTTTCGCATCAGGATCTGCCTCCTCAGGACTACCGAATTTAGGGTTTAGGGTTTAGGGTTTACTTGTCTGCTTCAAGATATGGTCAACTGACTCTTCCCCCAGCGTGTCGTAAAGCGGCACAGTAACAATGCCTCGATAGTTCGCTGAAAGCATCAAACCCTAAACCCTAAGCCCTAAACCCTAAACCCTAAACCCGACTCTCGGCGTTACAACCCCGCATCTATGCACCTCTGGATAAAGGCATCGTCGGCACCTGCGCCCAAACCCTAAACCCTAAGCCCTAAACCCTAAACCCTAAACCCTAAAGGCTTGCCCGCGAAGTCCAGGAGTCTCCAGTCCATTCGAGTCCTCGACCAAACTCCAATAACCCTCAAGGGTTTAGGAGACTCTGTTGCCCCCTCGCTTTCGAAATGAGAAAAAGGGACTCCAACTTCTTGGTCCAAGGCCCTCCCCAAAGCCTCCACAATCCGCAGCGTCTGCACGCCAAAACCCTAAACCCTAAACCCTACCTAAACCCTAGGCCCGAAGGCGCAGCCGCAAGTGCCGGGCTGCGACGCCGCTGTGACCCTAAACCCTAAACCCTAAACCCTAAACCCTAAACCCTAAACCCTGAAGCGCACGTCCTACGCCCTGCGCCGTGTCCCCTAGACCCCACACCCCAAACCCTAAACCCTAAACCCTGAACCCTAAACCCCGGGAAGCCGCCCCAAACCCCAAACCCTAAACCCTAAACCCTAAACCCTAGCGCACGTCTGCGAAGGTGAAGTACTTGAAGTCCGTGAGTTCCACAACAGTCCCTTCGGCGTTTTTGATTTGTTTTCTTTCTCCCACATAAAGCTCAGGGCCATATATGCGCGCTGCTTCCTTTAGCAGCAAATAACTGGAAAAAAAAAATAAAATTAATTTAATCAATTAATTTAATTTAATTTAATTTAATTTAAGTAATTAAAATAAATTGACTAAATTGATTAAACTAATTAAATTGGATAAACTAAAAGAATTAAAAAAAGTTTAAAGAGTTGGAGTTAAAAGGAATCAAAAGAAATTAAAAGAAATTAAAAAGAAGTTAAAAGAATGAAAAATTAAAGGAGGCAAATAAGAAAAGCTTTAAACAGCAATGGAATAAAAGGAGACAAAAAGGAAATAAAAAAGAAATTAAAAAGAAATTAAAAAGAATTAGAAAGAATACCAAAAAGGAGATTAAAAAAGAGACAAGAAGGAGACAAAAAGGAGACAAATGAGATTCTACTAGAGACTAAAAGAAGCAGCTTCTGAAGAGGGCTACGGGAAAGGCTAAACCCTAAGTTCCAAACCCTAAACCCTAAACCCTAAACCCCAGAACTGGGCAAACTGCAGCCCTTTCAAACCCGCAGCAGAGGACTCTTCCAAATGCACTGCGGGCTCGCTGTCTAGAAGCCAGGGCGTAGAACTCCGGATTAGGGTTTAGGGTTTAGGGTTTAGGGTTTACGGGGATTTGATGTTTGGAAACTGCGGGATAGCGGCTACCCCCAAGCAAGTCTCTGTGGGGTTTGCGGGGTCGGAGACAGCTCTGTAGACAGCAGAGCTGTCTGCAGCAACAGGAGACACCCGGAGACACAAGGAGACAGCTGCAACTGCAGCAGCAGCAGCAACAGCAGCAGCAGCAGCGGCAGCAGCAGGACACCCGAAACACCCCCAGCCGCGTGCACAGCCGGCGCCGCTGCTGCTGCAGCCCTTGCTGCAGCAGCAGCGGCAGCCCTCGCTGCTGCAGCAGCAGCAGCAAAGGCGGCGGCGCGCAGCGCCGCGGGAGCAGACCCCACAGCAGCTGCTGGGCTGGGGTGTACGTACACCTGACCTGGTGTCTCCGTGCCGCGCAGCGGCAACGCGTAAACTCCTTTCCATTTGGAGATCTTCAAAAGATTTTTAATTTTTTCTTTTTCCTTTTCATCTGTGGAGTCCGTCAGCAGCACCGCGCACTCCTCACACAAGTCCCCCATCGTCCCGCACCGCAGCAGCGCCTGCAGCAGCAGCAGCAGCAGCAGCAGCAGCAGCGGTGGTAGCTGCGGCTCGGGCTACGAGGAGTAGGCGCTGCTGCTGCTGCTCCAGCAGAGACGGGGGCTGCAGAAGCTGCTAAGGAGCACCAGCTAGCCATATGTTGCATAAAAGCAGCAGCAGCAGCAGCTGCTGCTGCTGCTGCTGCTGCAGGCCTACAGCACAGCAGCTGCTAATGAGCTGCTGCTGCTTCAGCTGCTGCAGCAGTAGGGCGCTGAACCTCCCTTGGCCCGAAGGGCCCCAACGACGCAGCGTTGGCTGCAGCAGCTGCTGCTGCTGCTGCTGGCTGCAGCTGCTGCTGCTGCTGCTGCAGCCAGCTGCGTTATTGCTGCTGCTGCATGCGCCAACTCTGAGACTTCCCAAGCACTTTTGCTTTTGCATTAACAAAAGAAAAAAGAAGAAAAGAAAAAAAGAAATGCAGAAGCTGGAGCAGTCGCGGGCGGCTGGGCTGGGGCTCTGGAGTGTACGTACACCTCAAGCGCTGCTGGAAACCGCAGACCCAGACCCTAAACCCTAAACCCTAAACCCTAAGCCCTCAGTTAAACCTACCGAATTGGAGTCACAGGGCAACAGTGTATGCAGGTTAGAAACCGCCGTAAGGAATGAGACACGCAGCGCGCGCCGAGGGTTTAGGGTTTAGGGTTTAGGGTTTAGCGCTTAGGCCCTGAAGCGACGAAAATGAAGTCAATCTGCTCCGGAGTCAGCATTAAGAATATCCTTAAAGGGCCACAAGGCACGCAGCGAGTAAGCAGCAGCAGCAGCAGCTGCTGCTGCTGCTGCTGCAGCTGCTGCTGCTGCCGCTCCCGTTATACTGTGCTGCAGCAGTGGCAGCGCCTGTGCTGCGCCCCACTGCTAACAGCCGTTCCGTTTAGGCATTTCCTTGTCCTTTACTTTTATTTGCAAATGGAGTTAAATGGGAAAAGTTCAATCAGGGGATAACATTAAGTGTGGAGGGAGAAGCAGGAAGCAACAAGCAGCAGCAGCAGCAGCAGCAGCAGCAGTGCTGCTGCCGCTGCTGCTGCTGCAGCATTGCATGATTCTCGCGAGTTGTTTCCTTTACTTTTATATAAACACGAAAAAGAATTCTATTTTAATTTAGTTGTTCTCTTTTGTTTTCAAGTCAGAGGCAACAGGCGCGAGATCTCTGCAGACGCCTCAGCCGCGCTGCAGTCGTTCGCCGACGCCCAGCCTCACAGAAGCTGGACTTTGACATTTTTTAGTTTAATTTATTAATTTTTTTTAATTCTTTTAAATCTACATATTTTTCTTTACCTTCTGAACTCTAAAAAGGGGGGAAAAGAGGAGCCTGGGGGCCTAGTTCACCAGCACCTGCAATTGTTGAATTGAAAATGTAGCTGAAATGTACCAGTTTCCAGCTTGCTGCGGCTGCTGCAGCTGAAACTGCTGCTGCAACTACTCCTGCTGCTGCTGCAGCTGCTGCAGCTGCCTCCGCAGCTTCTGCTGCTGCGGCATTCAGCAGCGAGACATCTCCGGCTAAGACCCCGCCAGCAGCAAGTGTGCATTTAGTTCAAATCAGCTGATAACAATGATAATTAAAAGCAAATTAAATTAAATTAAATTAATTGGGTGCAAAATAAAGCCTATTGACTTATTAATTCATCTCGGAAATTGTCGAATTAATAAGCCATTTTCTGAAGTCGAAAGTGCAACTTCTGCAAACGACAGCAGCTCCTCAGGTGTACGTACACTGCTGTGGTGTACGTACACCTGAAAGCCCTGCTGCTGAGGATACACTTTCTTCTTCCATTTAAAATCATTTTAGTTAAGGCTAGTGTCCCCTGCTAGCCTCGAAGCTCTTTCAAGAAAGCCTAACAAAGGCAGTCGTTTCCTACCCAGGTAGCCAGCTAGCTAGCCAGCTAGCTAGACAGCTAGATACGGCCAGCTATCTGACCAGCTAGCTAGCCAGCTAGGCAGCCAACTAGCTAGCTAGCTAGCTAGCTGGACAACCGGCTAGCCAGCTAGCTAGCTGGCAAGCTGGCTGGTGGCACCTCTTGGCACTTGGGGCTTGTTCAGTTGGAGTCCCCTTTGAGGCTTTGAATGAATTAAATGTTTTTAATTCATCTTTAATGATTTAATTATCTCTTCTGAGTTTGCCCAGCTAGCCATTTTCCCTCCAACAAACAAAACACCAAAAAACTCCCTCTGCCTTCGAAGACAAACACGAGCCGCTGCCGTGCCGTTTGCCCGCATGCATAGCCCAGGGGCTAGCTGTGGCTAGCTGCGGTTGGCTGTGGCTAGCTGTGGCTAGCTGTGGCTATCTGTGTCCAGCTGAGCCGAAAAAAATTTCAGTAAAGTTCCTGCGCCTCTGTGCATGCAGAGCTGAGTTCAGCGCAGTGTCTTTGCAGCTCTTCAGGTATCTGTACACCTGAAAGAGATCCCCGCTGAAGCGCCAAGCAAAGCGGACATAAACTTCCAAGCCCTAAACCCTAAACCCTAATTCAGTGCTTTGCGGTAAATGAGGCTGGCTAGAGACTTCAAACCAGGGAGACTGCCCGCGAATACTTCTGTAAAGCGCCTCGGGTAATTAAAGAAGCCCTAAAACCTAAACCCTAAACCCTAAACCCTAAACACTAAGCCCCAAACCCCTGACTCCCCCCGCGCCGCACAAACCAACACCAACGTAAACCCTAAACCCTCACGTTTCAGCGCATTTGGCCCAGAACCAGTGCGCAGACACTCACACTTTACGTAATTCATTGTTAGGCTTGGCGTTCACGGCCTAGGGTTTAGGGTTTAGGGTTTGGGATTTAGGGTTTAGGGTTTACGTTTCAGGGTTCAGCTCCCAGCGTTAAGCGATCAGGGCTTGGGGTCCCTGTGGCACGTGATGTCCCACAACGGCGGCGTTGGCTCTGAGGGGTTTTCTTCGGCTTTGTTTGCCAGTAAAGCTGTATAAGTTTAATTTAATTAATTAAACTAAATTAAGTTTAATTTAATTAATCAATTTAAAACAATTTTGCGGCTGTGAGGCAGCGGCCTGAAGAATTGGTTGCCCACGCGCGCGAACACAGCAGCCCTGGCAGTGTCTTGCTGCTGGCAGGGGCTGAAGCAGCAGCAGCACCAGCGGCTGCCGCTGCTGCTTTTAATTAATTATTTGTCTAGTTTTATTTGTTTTATATTTGTTTCTAATCTTTTGGTTGCTGCCAACTCGCCGACTGCATGCACACAGGCACTGCTGCGCCACGCGCGACCGCTGCTGCAGGCGCCATTCGACACCCCACCAAACCCTAGCCGCTGAACCCTAAACCCTAAACCCTAAACCCTAAACCCTCGTTCCTGAATTTTCAGCTTTAACGGCGTAAAGTGGGCTGCACCGTGGAGCTGCAGCGGCGCTCAGCTGCGGCGAGTCAACAAAGAGAAAGCTCGTTGCCCCTGCTGCTGCTGCTGCCGCTACTGCTGCTGCTGCTCCTGCCGGGCTCAGGAGGCAAAGGTCTCCTTCAATGTATGCAGCAGCAGAAGGGAGGCAGCAGGTGCTGCTGCGGGGGCGGCAGCAGCAGCTGCTGCCCGCAGCCTGGTGTTCCCGCGCTCTGCCGCTGCTGCTTCTGCTGCTGCAGCCGCAGCTGCTTCCCCAAACAGCCGCAATGAGTGCCGATGCAGCAGCACAGCCGGAGAAGGTGGCAGCAGCTGCTGCTGCTGTTGCTGCTGCTGTGGGGCCCCGGACGGACTCCGAGATGTCTAGCCAGCAATCTGCTCCCGTTATCGGAGGTGAGTTGTTGCTGCTGCTGCTGCTATCACTGCTGCTACTGCAATTGCCGCTGCTCCTGCTGCTGCAGCAGCAGTATCTGCTCTTGTTTGTGCTGCTTCCGCTCTGGCCGTTGCTTCTGCCGCTGCCGCGCTCGCTGCTGCCCCTGCTGCTGCTGCAGCAGCGGCAGCAGCAGCTGCTGCTGCTGCGGGCTGCGAAGGGTTTAGGGTTTGCGGGTTTGGGGCTGCATGCAGTTTTCATTCAACCTGTGGACGAGAACCTTCCGGAAGAAATAAGTGGAGTGTCTCGACAGCAGGCGGTGTTGGAAGGCATTTCTTACCTCGCAGCTTCTTACATTAAATACATTGAAGCTGCAGGATGTGTTGTGAGTTTTGAACTCAAGTTTTGAATTCCGAGGCTCCTCGCCGCAGCGCCCCGAGGGTTTAGGGTTTAGGGTTTAGGGTTTGCGTTCTTCAGGCGCTTCCCATCGACTTGAACCTCTCTGAAGATGAACACAAGTTCATCTTCAGCCAAATCGATGGGCTGCTGCTTCCTGGGGGCTCAGCAGAAATAAACGACTGGAATGCTCCTTACATGAAGGCAACTAAACTATACTACGAATTGGCCAAAGAGGTACCTCGAACCCTAGTTTCTGAACCCTCAGCCACCCCCTGGGCCGCTGGGCCGAGGTTTAGGGTTTAGGGTTTGGGGTTTCTGGAGCTGGGCGTGTCCGCCTATTAGTCTGTTTTTGCTCCATTTGTCCTTCTGTGTTGCAGTCAAATGAAGCGGGGAAGTTCTTTCCCATCGTGGGGATCTGCCTGGGGTTTGAGGCGCTGGTGATTGTCGCGAGCGGAAACTTGAATTATTTCAAAAGAGAATTTACCGAAGACTTGGATCGCCGGCGGGCGCTTTCTTTCACGGAGGAAACGGAAAGCTCGGTGTTGTTTGGCTGGGGCGTGTTCCCGGGGGACGGGAAGAAAAACGAGCCAAGTCCAAGAAAGGATCTGGGTGGAAAAAGGCGGAAAAACGCAGAAATTCAAGTTCCAGCTCCAGCTGAGGACTTGAAAAGTGAAACAAATTCAAAAAATGAGGCGGAGGCGGAAAACAACGAGAAAAATTCAGAAACTCAAGTTCCAGATCGTGTTGCCGACGCAGCAGATCTTGCAACTTTGCGCAGCACTTTCGCAGTCGATCGCATCCGCCAGCTGCTCGGAATGCAGCCCATTGCCTATTTCCACCACTTCAAGCTTTTGTCTACCGACGAGTTTCACAATGATGAAAAACTGAAAAAGGAATGGAGACTAACCGCCACCGCAAAAATCCCGGAGGAAAACAAATTAGAAATAGTCGCCGCAGTGGAACACAGACAGTGAGTCAGCGGTCCCAGGTGTACGTACACCTGAGAGTGCTCGCAGTGCAACTTCACTGTTTTTGTCTGCAGAGTCAGTTTCCGTCATGTTACCTAGGGAAACTCGCCGCCCTTCTTGCTTTTTTGAAATAAATATCGCAAATGATTGTAACTATTGTTGCTTTGGCGTTGTTTCCACTTTTTGTCCAGGTTTCCCTTCTTCGGGATGCAGTTTCATCCCGAGAAAGCGCTATTTGAACACTGCGACCAGTCGCAAATTCCTCACTCTTTCGCGTCGGTTCTTCCTTCCTGGTACATCGCCGCGCTCATAGGTTTGCTGGCTCGCCGATCTCATAATGCATTTAAAGACAAAAGGTTGAAATTCGACAGTGTCGCCTTCGCCTTCAAGCCTACGCGGACTGCCACCTACGGCCGCTTCTACTCTTTCGAGCAAGTTTACCTTTTCCCGCAAGAGCTGCGGCAGCAAATGAGAAAGAAAATGTTCGCAGGCAGACCCTCGAGTGCCACGCAGCTCCAGCAGCAGCAGCAGAAGCAGCTGCAGCTGGCCGTTGCTGCAGATGAGGCTTAGCTGAGGCCCCTGCAGTACTTGCCCCGCAGCTGCACTTGTCTTCTCGTCAAAAGACCACTTCAAGTTATTTGTGAACTTGCATTTCTGGCGCTGCTGCTGAGGCAGCAAGTTGCAAAGTTCTGTACAAGTGAACGGAACAAGGAATACGCAGATGAGCTGTTGCAGCTTCCGCGTCCCGGTGTATGTACGGCCCTGCGGTGTACATACAGCGGAGCGTGCAGCAAACGAAGTAATGCATGCATGTGAAAAGCACTTTCTTTGCGAGATCTGCTGCTGAAGTTTCTGAAAAGGCAGCCAGCAGCAGAAACACCAGTGCTTCTTCTTTCCGCAGAAGCAGTCCTACGAATAGGCCTGGCGGAAGTTGTGAAAAAACAATTTTATTTGTTTTTGCATGCGCAAGTGCATGCATGCAAGCTCGCCTGCATGCGCAAGTGCATGCACTTCCTCGGGGCTGCCAAAAACTTCTTTTGCTTCCTTACTACAGCAGCAGCGCGCGCCCGCGGGCGCCAGCACAGCAGCAAAAAATTAAAAGCTGAAGTGAGCCTGGGAAGGCAGCAGCAGCCGCTGCTGCTGCTGCTGCCGCCTTTGCAGCGGCTGCCGCTGCTGCTGCTTCTACAGCAGCTGCTGCTGCTGCTGCTCCTACAGCAGCTGCTGCTGCTTCAGCAGCAGCTGCTGCTGCTGCTGCAGCAGGAAAGCGGCGCTTTTCTTTGGAACGCACTGTCAGAACTCAAGCCAAACACTTAAAGGCATCTGTTGGCCTTTTCCAATTTCGAATTCTCTTAAGGAGGGGGGGAGGGCCCCGGGGGGGGTGCAAAGGGGAGGGTTTGGTAAGAGGGGGAGAGTTGCTGCTGCTGCTGCTGCTGTTCCTCGTAAGGATGCTCGAGCTGCTGCTGCTGCTTCAGCTGCGGGTGGTCCTCTATGTGCTGCTGCTGCAGCACCTGCTGGTGGTGCTGCAGCTGCTGCATCTGCTGCTGCTGCTGCAGCTGCTGTTGCTGCTGCAGCTGCTGCTGCTGCTGCACTAACTGCTGCTGCAGCCCCACAGGCCAGGCAGGCGCAGCAGAAGCAGCAGCAGCTTGAGCAGCAAAGGGGGAGTAACCGGGTAGGGCGTGGAGCGCGCTCCTAGCTATGCTCAGTAGAGGATGCTGCTGCTGCTGCTGCGGCGGCTGCTGCTGATGCTGCTGCTGCTGATGCTGAAGGTTGTACATTTCAGCTTGCTGCTGCAACGCCTGCAGCACGGCCCGACCCTGTTCAGACACCGGAAATGATATGCCGACGCCTTGCTGCAGCGCAGCCCTAGCGCTTGCTGCTTGCAGGTGCAGCAGCAACTGCTGCTGCTGCTGCTGCTGCTGCTGCTGGAGGTGCTGCTGTGGCACAGGTTGGCTGAAGTGGGGTCTTTTCACCAAAGGAGAAGGCGGCTGCGGGGTTTGCTGCTGCTCAGCTTGTAGCCTCTGTTGCTGCTGTTGCTGCTGCTGCTGTTGCAGCTGCTGCTGGCCAGCTAGCTGCGCGCACTCTTGAGCCAGGGCAGCAGCAGCAAGAGCAATGCTTCTGAGCTTCTCCCCCACCACTCCGTTAGCTGCTGCGCTGCTGCCTCCGTCGCTCGCCAAAAGCTTC
Source organism: Eimeria tenella (assembly GCF_000499545.2). Classification (NCBI taxonomy): domain Eukaryota; phylum Apicomplexa; class Conoidasida; order Eucoccidiorida; family Eimeriidae; genus Eimeria; species Eimeria tenella. Next base: position 235,348 of record NW_013543383.1, on the reverse strand, counting down.
TGCTGCTGCTGCTCCAGCTCGTAGCGGGCCTGTCGAACTGCTGCTGCTGCTTCCTCCTCGACTTGGTCTGCGACTTTGGCCTGGCGCAGCAGCTGCAGCAGCAGCTGCTGCATCTTGTGCTGCACCCTTTCGCTGGGCCTTCTCTCCGTCGAGCCCTCTGCGTCCTCCTCAGGCCCCTGCTGCTGCAGCAAACGGTGCAGCAGCTCGCTGCAGCAGCCATACAACTGCTCCCTGCTTTCTTGTGCTGCTGCTCTTGCATTTTTCCCGCGGCGTTCTGCTGCAGCAACGCGGTGTCTCCACACCGCAAGGGGGTCGCCGCCAGAGTCCCTTCGTGCTGCAGCAAAGGCCCGCTGCTGCGACACTGGATAGTGCTGCTGCTGCTGCTGCTGCTGCTGCTGCTGGAGGTCGGGCAGCGCAGCAGCAGATTCTGGCGCTGCTGCTGCGCCCCAGGCAGGCGACTCAGCAGCTCCCCGCGGCTTTGTCTTCAAGTGCCTGCCTCTGGCCGATCTCTTCTGCTGCTGCTGCTGCAGCTGCTGCAGCACCTCCTCAATTTCTTCATCGCTCATGAGCTCGTTGTGGTGGGTGGGCCTCCCGCGTCGCCTCTGCCCCCCGCGCTTCCCCCCCTGCTGCTGCTGCTGCTGCTGCTGCTGCTGCTGCTGGTGGCTGTGGTGCTGGTGCAGCTGGTACTCCAGCAGAATTTCAATGTCTTGTGGGGAGGCCGAAGTCCACTTGGGGGGCTCCTGGGGAGGCAGCAAACTGTCGGGATCGAACGATCCCAGCTCCCGCTTGGCCCTGTGCAGGGCCCGCAAGAAGTCCAGGTGCAGCTCGTTGTAAGATTTGAAAGCCTCTTGTCTCTTTTCCAGCACAAAAGCCACGCTGCGGCTCTCGCTGCTGCTGCTGCTGCTGCTGCTGCTGTTGTTGTTGTTGCTCGGCACAATCCGCACCAGGCGCAGAAAACGCGCCGGAGAACGAGTGCTGAACGTCGCGGAGTGCAGCGCCTGCACGCGCAGCAGCAGCAGCAGCAGCAAATCAGCAGCAGCAGCAGCAGTGTGGCAGCAGCAGCAGCGCAGCAGCAACAAGCATCTCAGCAGCAGCGAGTGGTGCAGCAGCGACAGAGAGTGCAGCAGCAGCAAACAGCGCAGCGGCAGCAAACAGAACAGCCCCAGCAAGCAGTGGAGCAGCAGCAAACTGTGAAGCAGCGGCGAACAGTGCAGCAGCAGCAAACAGTGCAGCAGCAGCAACTCCCTTGCTGTTCCTTCAATAGCAGCAAAACACCAAAAAGTGCCCCAGAGGATTAGCGAGTGTAGCAGCAGCGCCGAAATGCGGCGGGCAGCAACGGCACATCCCCACAACAGCAGCAGCAGCAGCAACAACAGCAGCAGCAGCAGCAGCAACAGCAGCAACAGCAGCAGCAGCAGCAGCATGAGCTTGCCTTGAAGAGCACCAGCAAATGTATATCCATTTTTTCCCTTGGCTCCAGAAACACCAAGAAGCCGCCTTCGCTTCCAAAGGCATTGGGAGGCTCGGCAGCAGGAGAAGGGGATTTGCCGTCTTTGTCTGCTGCTGCTGCTGCTGCTGCAGCGGGCGGTGATGTCTCAGGCTCTTCATCCTCGGTGTGCTGCTGGCCGCCCTCAAAACCAGCTAACTCCGGCCTCGCCTCTCCCTGCTGCTGCTGCTGCTGCTGCTGCTCCGCCAGGAGTGCGCAGTCGGTTTCTGTGGACGGCCCCTTGGCGCTGCCTGCTGCAGCAGCCTCCTCATGGGAAGCAGCAGCAGCAGCAGCAGCAGCAGGGGCGGGAGATCGGTGCTGCAGCAGCAGCGCCAGCCCGTCGAACCAGTGGACCAGTCCCCTCGGCAGCCGCAAATCGTCTCTCCAGTTTAGAGACCCCGTGAGCGGCAGCAAGCAGCAAAAGCTGTCCAGAGTGCTCTTCAGCAGCACGTACTTCGCGCACCCCACGAAGCCGCTGCTGCTGCTGCTGCTGCTGCTGCTGCTTGCTGCTACGGCTCCTGCTGCTTCTGCTCCCGCCGCTGCTTCTGCTGCTGCGGGGGTGGACAAGGCCCCCAGGGGGAAAGGCGCTGCTGCTGAAGATCCTGAAAAACCAAGATCCTGCCGCTGCTCCAGCTGCTGCTGCTGCTGCTGCTGCTGCAGTTCAGCTACAAGAGGGCTGGGGTGCGAATAAGCGAAGACAGGGTCAGCCAGGAACCTCAAGTTGTTTTCCTTGCTGCTGCTGCTGCTGCCAGTCCCACTCTCAGCGGGGGAAACAGCATCCTGTTCCTGCTGCTCCTGCTGCTCCTGCTGCTGCTGCTGCTGCTGCTGCTTGAAATAAACAGTCCCCTGCTGCACCTTAAGGAACTCCAGCCTGCCACTATCATGCAAGTAGCGCAGTGCTGCAGCAGCAGGATCGCCGCCAGTCCCATAGATGGCCCTGACAGCACACGTGACAGCAGGAGCAGGAGCAGCAGCAGCAGCGGCAGCAGCAGGAGCTGCTGTCCAGGGACGCGCTGCTGGCGGCTGTGGAGGAGGCGCTGCTGCTGCAGATCCTGCTGCTGCCGCAGCTGCTGCTGCTAGAGACTCGTAGGGCAGCTCTCCGTTTGCTTCCTGCTGCAGCTGTGCCTCCGTCGCTCGCGCTGCTGCGGCGGAGTCGCCTTCCTGTGCTGCTGCTGCTGCGCTTGCTGCGTCTGATGCTGCTGCTGCGTCTGCTGCTGCAACAGCTAGAGGCCAAGGGCTATTCTCTGCCCCCCCAAGGGCAGAGAGAGCTGCTTCGCTGCAGCACTCCAGCAGCAGGAACCTTCCGCTGTCCGTTGCGGCGACGCAGCAGAAGCAGCTGCCGCACCTGCTGCTGCTGCAGCAGCAGCTCGGAGGAGCCGCAGAGCTGCACTTAAACCGGGCCTCCAAGCAGGCAACAAAGAGGTGAGGCACCAGGGGCCTGCTGCCGTGGCCAACTTCGATGCAGGTTTGCTGCTGCTGCAGCACGAAGCCGGGGAGGGCTCGCAGCAGCAGCAAACCTGCTGCAGCAGGAGAAAAAGAATTAAAAGAGACAAGGCGGTCCTGGTGGGACTGGTAAAAGCGCTTCCACTTCTCTGCATGCGTTTCAGCCGTCACAGGAACCAGGCCCTTCCCGCTGCTGCTGCTGCCGGGGGTCCCGCGCTGCTGCTGCTGCTGCTGTTGCTGCTGCTGCTGCTGTATTGCTGCTTCCGAATATAGCTCAAATTCTAAGGACGGGTCTGTCCCGCCCGCGTGAAGGAGACTGTAGTTCCGCACCCGCCGGCACCTGCGCTGGGATCGACTCCGCGAAGTCTCCTCCGGCGCAGGAGTTGCTGCTGCTGCTGCTGCTGCTGCATCTGCTGCGCCCCCGTCCCCCTCGCCCTTGTCGCTGCTGGTGTTGCTGACGCTCCTGCTTCTGCGGCGGCCTCGCTTTGCTGCTGTTGCTGCTGCACCTGCTGCTGCTGCTGCTGCTCCAGGTGTCTGTACAGCCTCCAGGGAAGCTCTGAAGTTCCCGCGCCTCTTTCCCCGGGTGTCTCCAAGTGCAGCAGAGCTGCTGGAGTCTTGTATTGGAGTTCCGTGAGTGCTGCTGTTTCTGCTGCGGTAACTGCTGCTGGGGGGAGCAGCAGCTGCTGCTGCTGCTGTCTCCTTCTCGTTGTCGCTGCTGCTCGGAGTGGCCGAGTCCGTGTCGTCACTGGGGCCCCCCATTGCTGCTGCTGGCTGCTGCAGCAGGGGGCCCCCGCTGCGGCTGAGGGCCCCCCGGCCCCACGGTCTCGGCGCCGACTTTGCTGCTGCTGCTAGCTTGCGGGCGGGGGGGCCCGCTGCTGCTGCTGCTGCTCCTCCCCCTCCATCTGATGCAGCAGCAACATCAGAGGCAGAATTAGCTGCTGCACTGTCCGCCATTATCGCTTGTTTTGCGGCTCTTGGCCTGGTGTACAGTTTTGCCCCTGGGGGCCCCCCGGGGCCCCCAGCAACGAGAGCGCAGCAGCTGGCTGAGGGGCCCCAGGTGATTCTTTTTGCTGCGAAATATACAAAATTTGCATTGACTTATTTCTCCTGGTGTGTATAGACACTGCAGCGGCCGTCGATGCTGCGATGGGCCCGGGAGTGCTGCTGCTGCTGCTGGTGCTGCGTTAGGTGCTGCTGGCTGTGTCTGCGCATGGTTCCTTTGCACTTGTTCGTCTTTAGGCTTTTCTGAGGAGTAATAAGTCAAAATAATCGGGAAAAATCCAAAATTAATCCCCACGCGGCCTCTGGGGCGGCGGCACGCGCACAAACCTGCAGCAAGAGGTGTACTGCTTCAGGGCGTTGTGTGCAGTGCTCGAAAACGGCTCCAAATCATTTCCGCTGCTGCACACAAAGCCATATCCGCCAGCCCTTAAAAAAGAAATTTAATCAAGACAGAACTGGATCCAACTTGCCTCCTTTTAGCCTTCTCTAGTCGCCTAAGGCGCAGGGGGCCAGCAGCAACTGTGTTGCATGCACCACCACCGCCTCCTTGTGCGCCCAAGACGTTTTGGCTGCCACTTTTCAGCGGATTACACCTGCGCAAATGCAAATGACTGTCCTCGAGCTTCACTCAAGGACAAACTCATAGCAGGGGCCTCAGCCTGCTCCTCTCCAAATGCATAATGACTGGATTTGGGGTTAAAACCGCTCAATGCTGCTCCTCTTATTTTCCTTTTGCAGACAGAATGCCTCGTCTATAGCCTCTAAAGAAGCAGGGGAGAAGGTGCCGCCAAACACGGAGTTGGTGCACCTCTTGCGATGTCCAGACACCGCAGCAAGTACTACCCAATTCACAAAAAGCTCATTAAAACTTCATTCAGTCGTAAACGAGATGGAGTCTTTGCAGCTGCCTGCATAAGTGCTAAACGACTTGCGAAAAGGTAAAAGAGTGAAGGCCTTATTATCTCTAAAAAGGCTTTAAATAGGTAGAACTGCTGCAGGGCCGGATGCCCTAGCGGCGCAGGGCCAGCTGCGACGAACTGCCACTACAGTAATTCAAGCAAAGCCTAGTCCTGGCATTGCCTTGAAATTATTTTTGCTCCTGGGTGATCTAGGCTAGGGGATGTAGCAGCTGCAGCGGGCAATGTACAGGAACTGTACCCATTCTGAACAGTTGACACATATGAGACGAGGGAGCTATTGCTGTGCTGTCAGCACTGCAGTCTTTTCTAGTTTCTCTCTGCGGCCTTATGCCCTAACTAGCTTCCATCTGAGATATTCGGAAAGGATGCAGTAAGTCCCCATGTCTTGAAGATTCAGGATGAGTGCTTTTGGAAAAGTAGTTCGGGCTTCGCTTCGCAGTGGCTACTACAGAACAGCTTGCAAGCGATGGTGGCCTGCTAAATAACGCAGAGGCACAGTATCTTCGCCGCCCCTCAGAGGATCATATACTGTAGTTTCCAAAATTGTTTAACAACTTTTCGCGATTAGCGAGGCGCGGAAATGCCTCCACCAAGCTCGCAGTCCTCGCCTAAGGGGGAAACGCCTTTAGAGTCAAGTGTGTCTATTCCGTTACAAGAAGTGCTATTTCACTAAATGACATCTTCCAGTCATGGGCTAGCCAAGAACGACCCATACACGAGCTACGAACTAATTTTGAAGTGTAAGAAGGGCTGCCACTGGTCACTGGGCGGGCTCCCCGTGCCTGTCTCGCGGGTATGACACCAGCGGAGGCGAGCTCGCACCTTTTCACACTTACATGCCCACAGTTACCTTTTTTCAGGTATTATCTGCTTTCTAGATAGCTTTGCGCATTCTGTACCACTCTAGTAGCTAATGAAGGGCGTTAGCACGGCCTCGTGCACTTGCCGGTCAAATGCCAAACACGATAAAGTTTATATTTATAGGTATTATTTTTCCTTAGTTTTCCTTCAATTCAATCTGTAAGGTGGACAGATTCACGCTACGTGTTTCTATACTATGAAGCCAAATTCAACATTAAGTGGAAAACAATTACCTCCGTAGCAAACTCTCCTCGAGCTCTATGTATATGCATGGAACTCATGCCAATAGACAAGCAATTACGTATGTCCGTAAAATAGTTCTCTACTTCTAAATATCAACATTCATTTAGATCTGAAATTATATCACGTGGAGCAATTTATTCTCAGCCTAATTGTACAACACTAATGATGTGCTTGTGATGTTCCTCATGTGTAAATTTAGGTCAACTGCTGGCTATTGTATGGCTGAGCATACAAGCTGCAACACTGGCATTGTTTGTGCGTTTATGCAAGTCGAAAGTAAAACAGTGCTGCACATTCATGCGCTATGGGTGAGCTCTAGCACCGCACGCACGGTAACACAGGGGGTGATGCATTTTCCATGACAAAAATTGTGGGTCAGTTTTCGGGCATCGTCTGGCTCTGAAGTATCAACTCTCCTAGACGTATTTTACCTCAGTTAAGTGGTTTGCTTCTAGTGGAAGAGGATGATAACAAGATGACAAACACTTCTTCATCACCGCTTCGCTGTGCCTTTTGCCTGCCATGTGTTTTGTAGCCCAAATGTATTCACAAATGTTATACCCCGTTACGACTGTACAAATGCGTCGCCTGCAAGGGCCAGCTGCATGGCTCAGTGTGAGGCGGAATCGTGGAAAGGGGGGCTGTCCCGATTGTCTCGGGGGAAAAATTCTACCCGTCCACACGAGGGCTTGTTCGGATGCCAAAAGGAGCTCCCCTCCCAGGTGTGAAAACTGGGACGAAGTGTATTTGCGTAAGAGTGAAAGTGATCAGGTGACTGCAGCATAAAAGTGGTAATCCTGGCAGCGTATCTAATCCTTCGCAGCTGGCACACAATGACGAGTCAAGAATACGGTGGCCCTCGCAAAACACGTGGAAAAAGGATATCAAATCAGAGGCCTGGAGCAAAACTTTCCTTCTCACGTTGAAAGCTCGGATGTGTGATGACGACAGTGAAACTAGCCGGGGCGATTCTACGGGCCACTCAAAAGAAAGCCGTAACTATGGGGCGGCTGTTGAAGTCATGGGCAAGATGGGAACGAGGCTCCGTCAAGTGCAGACAAAAACTCGGGTATCAATTATAGTTTTGGGGATTATAGGTATATAGGTATATTGTTGGCTGGTCTGATTGTGTATAAAAAACCAAACCCAATGCTCAGAGGGAATTGAAGACTCCAGGATGGTGCACAGCACTACAGTGTAGTCCAGAAATTGCCTTCACGGCCATATAATTCAGAATACGTAGATAGATATAACAAGCAGAATAAATTAGAAGGAAAGGCGGCTTAATATCCTCTCGATTAGTTCCAGTGTTCTCCACAGGTGAGCCCAAGGTTTGGAGATGGCAAGTAGAACTGAACTCGCAGTGCGGAGCGCGCTCATGCAGCGGGGGTTAAGGAATTAAATGGTACAGATGCATTCCTTCACATTTGGCCCCACAGTAATTTTGTTTGCATCGTTTTAGCGCTTAAGTGGTGTCCCTAGTGTGTAGTGATAAGCATGAGCCGATGTACAAGAAATGGGGGACATGTTGGAGCAATGCTGAGCGTAACTGACCATAACTAGGTTTGACAACAGTCATCGATTAACTCCCACGTACGTACTGAAGGTCTACTAGCACCTAAGTCTTATCAATTAGATTTCACAGCATCATTAACTGTCTAGAGCAGAACTCCCGTGAGTTATGCAGTGCTTTTCATAAAGCTCTAAACTGCGACTTCAGATGTATTGTTGCGTCCACTCAGTGGATTGGCGTTATGATTGCTATTGCTGCACACAGAAGTGCATCATCATCTGTGTTTAGTCAGACACATTCATCTCCTGCAGCATTTACGCTCATTCGCTTTAATATACGAAGCGCACTCAATGCGAATTTCTCCCAAGCGTCCACCGTTCCCATGCAGCAGTCAGCGTAGCCGAAAGTTCAAGGGCCGTCGAACGTAATGGCCCTTTCCGCCACACTTATAACATGTCTACGGTGCTGGGGTACTCGCCCCGGGACTCCGTACTCTACAATCACAGCATGCCATTGTCGTTTTTTCGCGTTGTTGCGCCCGTCATAGTATTTCGCGCTGCACAGCCATGAGGCTATCCCGACAGCTCAAGTTCCTGAAAATAATAACTTCATCCTTATGCCAACCAAACTTCACAGTCTCTGTTAGTTGCGGCTCTGCGGTAGTGCGCTGGTGGCTTTTTCTTGTAATAAAACTTCACTAATCCTTCCCACGCAATTGCCGCAGAAATTGAGGGACATTAGAATTCCAAGTATTCGCTACAGAGAAAAAGCTGAGCCGTGCTCCACTATAGCGACAAACTTGGCATCATGTTTGTCTTGATTACCTTTAATGATTCTTGGACAGCTCTTAAAGCATCCTTGTCCTGGATGTGGGGAATAATCTACCCAGTATATGTGTCTTCCCCAACTCCAAGTACCGTTTACGTCTATTTTCCCTCAGGTGTATCCAATGAGGTAAGATCTGAACTGTTAGCAGTTCTCTCAGCTCAAACCCTTATTTGCTCTTGCCCAATGCCATGTTGGCACAACGGATTTCTCCCAGTTTTAGGAAGCTTCTCGTTAAGTCGCCTTTCAGCGATTACTGAGGTTGTGCGTAGGCTTTCTCCGGTTACTGTAGCTTCAGAATCCCACGCAATTGCTCTCCATCAGCTGTCAGATGGGGGATGAGCTGTATTGTATCGATGGCTATGTCATGGTCCGTCGGCACTCGTGTAGGTACAGCATCATTACACCTACCCCGCCACTTGCAATTTTATATGTTCGGGCCAAGCAGGCACGCTTTTTGCTGCCTAACTGTGTGCACCTGCAGTTTTATATGTTCGGGCCAATCAGGCACGTTTTCTGCTGCCTAGCTGTGTGTGCCTACGACTTATCAGTTGTATGAAAGCATGACCTGCACAGGCGGTATCGGAGGCCTACTGAGATTTCTGAGTACTTTAATGCCGCTGCAAATGAAGAAAGTCCGAGACATACTTTATTAGTTGTAGCGCTCAACGAATCCTAGCAATGCATTGCTACAGAGCCCAGTGCCGACTGTGCTGAGTTGTAATCCCCTTTTCGTACCTGCAAAGGTGAACCCTGTTGCTGTGCCTGACTGGTTTAGAAGCGTCATGACATTGTCTTTCTTTATATATATATGCAGTAGTGTATTGGCTACTTTGTTGAAACACTTGACATTTCTACCTTGCTCAGTACTACTATCACACACTGCATTTTGTTCCTAATCGAGACACCAAAGGCATGTGTTTTAATTCTGGGTACAGTGTGATTTATACTAATGCTGTGTTGTGTAGCGCGATGAAGCTGTAAAAGCTAGTGCACCAATGTTTATTACTGTCATAGAATACTTATTGCTTCGAAAGATTCAGTCAGATTGCTGTGTATTCAAGGCAATGGGTGCGGACCTGAGAGGCCTGAGCTACTCCTTCCATAATTTTCCAAAAATGTAGCATTCACACATGCCTACTCATCAAACACGTTCACTGAGATTTTACACCATGATATTTCAGGACCTCCGTCAGCAACATACAGCGTGATTCGTAGCGCTAGACTCAGACACGGTCATTTCGATTTGTTTATTCTTTCGTCATACTTCTACAATGAATGTTCAGGCCATCATTAGATCAGGCCCCCGAATCCCCGTAGTCGCCATTTACCGTAACAGTGGGAGCTGTGCATTAAGCATCTGAGAGCGGCCTACAGAGCAGGCATGGTTTTAAGTTAATACACTAATTATCTGTACGACGAATCGCTTTTCCTCAGGCCACTACTATGCAAATGCCTTCTGTTGCTCCTGCTTCCGACGTTCTTCCTTCTGCACTTGACCATTCTTTTTTGCTTGGCTCTTTAGAGCAGCTGAAGAATTGTCTGCCGTTGTTGGCAGAACCTGTTGGCTCAGCTGCAGTATCAGAGCAAGCAAGTGGAGAGCCCACTGCAGAAACTCCTATTCCCTGAAAATAGAAGCACGGAACCGCAAGACTACAAGGCGAGACTCTACAGTCGTCTATTCCACCCGGCGTGTTTTGAACTACTGATGGCACAAAGGGCAGCAGAACTTCCTAGCAGACGGAAGGCTAATGGGGAGCACCAAGAATTAAAGGTTGTCGCTGCAGCATTAGCATTTAGTTTGAGCTCTGGAACGGTGCGTGCCGTAGCCCGGTCCCTTATTCGATAAGTACTGAGAGCATTGCATATTTGCACGCTAGAGCATTGGCAAAAGCCTAATAGAGATCTCAGTTCACACTCTTTTGTAAAAGTGTAACTTCTCCAGACATGTACGTCTTTCGCAGCTTCAACTTTCCCAGAATCAACGGACCTAAACATGTGGTGAGTGCACAAAGGTAAATATACGCAGATGTGCCCAGTTAGGCCAACTAGCGCTTTAGTAATAAAATTGAATCATAGATTAATTTGTCGCCATTGGAGCGCCAATTCGAATTCTAATGTCTTGCCGACAAGGCATGTTGCTGTAGTGGTCTTACAAATGGTTCATTTTAGCTGTATGAACAGCAGTCCCGCAACTCCCGAAAGGTATGCATGGGAGGCAAATACATCAAATAATAGAGATGAGCAGCAATGTTTCACCCAGGCTGGTGGCGGGTGAGAAATAACGACGGAAGATTGACTACCAAAGCAGTTTTGTCAATGCCAACCATGAACTGCCGTTGGGCGACAAGGCTGCGGCCGCATGTCACACCGCAGAGCCCCTTGAAAAAACAGGCTAGGGCCCTTCAAAAAGTATCAAACAAACTTGCGAAGATTGTTCTCCTTGTCACTTAGTGTGGGGGCTCATTTTTGACGTATTGACTACAAGTACCAAACAGAAGGCGCCCTAGCCTGCGTCCGTCCACACGTCCTCGTGTCTTAATGGCAGTTTGGAATACACTACTTCTTTTTATTGCAGTTGATTGATAAGGACAGTATTTTTATGTCGTGTTCAGAGCCATCTGTTCTTCTCCGCCATTGCGTTGCCTGTGACCCGTGGTGCTCAAGTCACTCTGCGGCTCAAGATCTCCTACTCTTTTTTCCTCCTCACATTGTCCTATCTTCTATGGGCCAGCTTAACCTTTCTGTTCTCTCATAGAAAGGGGGGCAGGCAGCTCTGTGCGATCCGGAATATAGCAGCGCCATGGCGACTAGCTTTCGCTACAGTAACATGTGGCACAGCGGATGATTCCCTCAGGAGCATTTCGTAAATTATCGGAAGATAGGCAGATTTGTTGCTAGGCCTGCCACGCCGAATCTCTGGAGGCCGACACCAGCGACTGAGTACACTTTGAGCCCTTCACAGTGGAATAATTGAGGGGGAAGGGGACAGAGAAGTATTGAAACCACTGGCCAGGTATTAAAGCCGCCGGCCAGCTTTCGTTGCCTTTTCTGCTGATGCTCCACAAACATTTTGGAGGGCCAGGAGTTCAAGGTGAATCGGGAGCACTAGCCAACACCTAATGGTGCAGCCCACGCCACCAGGTTTTCACTGCTTTGATGACACCGTGACTGGCGGGTATTCACCAAGAAACTCATCGCCAGGCGGCAGAGAGTCGCAACTACCAACTGCAAATACGCATGCGGAGAAGGGACAAACAGTAGAGTCAGCGGAGGCAGGATCACAAGCGTCAAGATCATCACCATGGTCAGCAGCAGCAAAGCCACATATACAAATGGCAAAGCATCCAGTAAAGGCAGAAAAAGACGAACTTATGTCAGGAGCGAGGGATACAACAACTTCACGGGCAGGAGTAGCGTCGGAGTCAGGAGAAACAGGATCGGCAAAGAACCTAGTGAGTGATACAGGCATCCATTCGTTGTCATGTTTGCCTGGCACTTGCGAAATCTTTCGGGCGCATACTTCGCATTTGCCTTTTAATGGGGAACCCCCCTGGCTGCCTGTAGACCCAGACAAACGTGTGCATCTGAGGCTGCTTTGGGGCTTTTACACTTCTTCTCTCCCTATCAGCTACAGTGCAATGCAGGATGCTCTCAGTCAGGGAGATTTATCTGCACTGAGGGCGGAGGCAGCTCTACTGTCGATCATCTCGAGAGCGCTGGGGTTCACCTGTCTTTCACTCTCTGCTAAGAGAGTGGCAGAGATCTGTGACATGAGAGATACCGGCAGCTTCAATCCTGCGTGGGGACCTCGCCATCCGGTGGGCGCGGAAGAATGCTGCGAAATTCACAGCCACCCTGCGCAACCGACGCAGCAGTTGCTGCAGCGGCAACAGCCGCAGCAACAGGAGCACTTGAATGCACCGCAACGACGAGAATTCAGCGCCAGCGGCAACACCAGCAGCAATTCACTGCCTAGAGAACTGGAACCCTTTCATGAGGGCTCTTCCTTCCGTTTTCAAAGAACTTTTGGCCTTATTGGGGCTGTGCACGGCAATGGAAAGGAAAGAAACGCAGGGGCACAAACAGAAGCTGAAACTGTAGTAGGGGAGCCAGCTCCCGATAAACTACGAGCAACAGGGCCAGAAGGTACGAAGATTTTCCTCCATGGAAGCAACAAGCAAGGGCTTCCCAGTCGTGGCTCTGCTGCTTCACAGCTGCCGTGCCAGCGCCTTCAGGGCCGGCACATGCAACAGAAGCACGCAGAACATCAGCGGCACCAACAAAAGGAACGAAAGCTGTTGGAGAAGCACGACGCGGGGTATCACAGACAAGCTCACAAGCAGCAACAAGGGCCCCTCACTGGAAAGCAAGAGCTTAGTGGACGGCAGCAACACCAGCAGATTCGTTATCCTCGTAATCAAAAACCATCTACACAGCAGAAGCAGCCGCAGCACCACCGTAATAATATGCATCTTGCTGGGATGGGCAACTGTAAAGACAGCCTTTGTAAAGCTATTGCTCTCTGTTTCCTGGAGGTTCATGTGGCAAAGTCTAGACTGGATCCCCTTTTCCAGGAAGACATGCGAGTCAGCGAAGCTACTTCCTCTTATGATGAAGCAGCTCTGAGATCACCTTCCAGTCCGACAGCACAAGATAATGACTTAAAAGTGCCATGGAGTCTCCCGCGACATCTTTTAACGGTAGAATCAAGGCCACGAACAGTATTAGCAGCAGCAGCAAGTCGAATTGATGCGAAGGCAGCGGTGAATACACTGCCGCGTTCCCCAATAACAGTAGTACAAACAGCGTCGAAGATAGCTTTGAAGTTCGTTCGTGCTTGGAGTGGAGCCACTGCATATACTGCTGCTTCCTTTGCCACTTGCGGCACGGCTATCACTACACCGATGTGGCGGCCATTTTCACCTTCTTCGAGCGTTCGGGGCTGGCTAGTTCGGACCCGCTTACTTCTTTTTTCTGAACTCAGTGGGGCAAGTGTCTCTCCACTTGTGGCAAATTTTGAAGCAAAAACTGCTGCAGCAGCACAGGGAAGCTGCAAAGGCGCCCTCCAGAGAGCCATCGTACTGCTGAATCAACGGTATGGGAGCCCCAAAATATCATATGGCCCCCTCAAGGGAAACTCCTGGCTCAGCAACTTTCTCCTCCATGGTGAGCCGAAGCTGATAAAGCATGTGCTGCACGGAGTGCTGGGAAAAGCGAAGGGAGCAGCTAGGCGTAAAGGGGCTTCTTTGCTCAGCCTTGTAAAGAGACTGCTGGTGCCTGTCGGTGCAACGCTGCAGACAGTGCACAAACTTTTGGAAATTGCTATTCTTTGGAAGGCATCAGGATTTGGAGGAATCCAGCTGCCTGGCTTCTCGGTTCTATGGCCGGGCACAAGTCCTGAATTTAACAGGAACTGCACTGACAACCGCTGCAGCCAAGTCGATGAGTGGGGCGGGAATTCAAGAACCTGCAACCTTAGCTCCTGGGTAAACAGTGAAGGGTTGAGGCAGAAGAATGCATCGTCAACATGGCACTGGTCTTCCTTGGGAAATATCCCAGATATGTGCTCATATCACAACCTCGTAAACTCTCATTTGTCTGATTTGTCGCTGCCCTTCGCACAATTGAAGCAGCAACAACAGCAGCATGTTGCTGACCTGCAACTACCGCATCAAAAGATGCAAGTAGGGCAGTTTTGTGGCTTTGTCGGCGGGCTCACTCCGAGCTCGTCCACTGTTGTGTCCTTCCATACACCTGTTGCATCCCCAGAAGTCTTGACGGACTCGAGGACAAGCAGAAGCGTAGAGGAGAAAGATGGCAGTTATACAGCGGTCACGAGTGGCCTACGGAGAAACATTCCGTTCGGAAGGAATTCACAAACTAGCGCAGCAAAGAAAGTAGCAGTGGCTGGCGCTGCTGCTGCTGCTGCCACCGCTTCATGGGGCGCCGCTGCTTCATCGCCCCGACTGATGACTTGCTGCCAGCCTCAGCGTCACGTCTCATTTCAGAAGAGTTAGGGAACTTAGTGAGCTGCATCTTTGTAGAGACCAATCTGGAGTCTTCTTGGTCTCGCCGGAGTACTGCCAGAACAGAAGGCAGGAGAAGCTCCATGAGATCACCTTTCCCTGGAATCGCTGAGTGTAGCTGTATGCATCCAACCCCAGAAGATTATTGAAGCTTCTAATGCGGATTGCACTTGGAAAAGTTGACGGAATATGTGTGTTGCAGGGGTTGTAGCAGCTTAAAGTTGCAGGGGAAGTGTCAGCACCTGCTTACGGCTCTACGCGGCGGAAGGAGTAATGTGAAGAAGCCCAAGTCCCTGTTAACCTCTGCACAGTGGCCACTGGACTTTTCGTTTACATTTCCGCTGCACAGTCATTTTCTTAGAGTTGCTTTTGACGCAGCCTTCCAAGGTTCTCATGGCCGCCCATCCCAGTTGTTGCCCTAGTGTCACTCATTTCAAAATTTCCGTAGAGTTTGGGCGGTTTATGGGTTAAAAGTTATAATGCGCCTTTTCTCTGCCTATGCGCAAGCTGCAAATGCTAAAGTGTTTTGTTGAAATAACAATGGAAGGAGTCCCAAACTAAATTCAGGTGAGGCCACAGCTACTGCAGTTTCAAGCCCACCGTAAACATGAACACAGGAGCATTTGTTCTTGTTGTTTCTAGCCCAGATATGATTGGAGCACGGTGAATGGTTGCACGATATTTCTAAACTCTCCCTGGCAAGGACACAACGCTGCTAAAGGCCGATATTGTTGACACAATTTCTGGTGTTCTGGAGGTAAGTGGCAGAGGAAAGCTGCCCTTGGAAGAGTTCTGTATTATTTAAACCTTCGCTGCGTTTTCTGTATCGAAATCGAATGCGGGTCGGTTGAACTGATCATCAAGCATTCTGAATTGCCGCAGCTGCGCTCCGCCGTCTGTGGGCAATGCGGTCAAGTGTTATCGCATATCCCGTAGGGGTTGTAAGCGACAGCTTGGAACAGCCATGTTTTTGAGGCCAGTGTGCACCAAAGCTAGTTTGAATTGGTGCTTGTGATGCTTCAAGCATATTCCGCTTGGTGGTCGCAGCCTGGAGCCAGCAGTGCAGCTGCAAGGCCATTCACCTCCGGAGGCTGTGGGTAGGCTCTCACTTGCCCATGAGCAAAACACGGTAAATATTGATACGGGGAGGAGCAGTCAACTTTCTGCTTAAGAAGGCCTCTTTGTGCTGAACAACTAGGAGAAGCTTCCTTAAGCAGCGCCTACGGCAATGTGCGGTAGTTCATAGAGTGCGTTTCACATCTAGATCTGGTCGTAGACGAAGTTGATACATTGTTGACAAGAGGGGAGCTCATTAGATTCAGAAGAATAATCTGTATCTTTTCGCCGAGTGTAAGTTGTGAGCACCCAAACGCGGCCGTCCAAGAGACGTGACGTCACTCCAGCCCCTCTACCAGGGTCACTTCCCGTACTCGGCTCGTCAGTGGTCACGTGGCCCTTCCACGCTTTCCATCAAACTCATGGCAGAAGAAAACTACGAATATTTCAATTAGTGCATTCTTTTCGCTCAGCCGTGAAGATGCTGCGCAGAGGCTCGGGGGGACTCCTATCGCTGGGTTCTTGGCAAGCCCCACGCTTTTACGTTTATGAGGCAGGAGAATTGGCTGGAGCTCCTAAAGCTTTGTTGTACATCAAAGAGTCAGCATGGGGCCCCTCTGCAACCCAGGTAGGTCCGGCACCCGTCTTCTTGGGGAAGTACCTTGAGCTTCAGGCGACCCAAGCCAACAAATTTCCGCTGCGAGGACGCAAGACAATCGAACTTGGGTCGGGTTAGTTAGACGCCAGTTCCCTGTTAGTCTTTTGCACCAGACGAGCTTGTGACACTGGATACAAATACTCAAGCAGTGTAGACTCTCCCAGGGGGAGTTGCACGGCGATTCACAGCGGCGGAAGCCTTAACGACGGACAAAGTATCTCATGAGCCTTCAGGCTGTGGGCTCGTATCCATGGTGGCGGCCTTGCTAGGGGCTAAAGCGCATGCATGCGACGAAGGCGGTCCCACCTTGACTCTCCTTCAACACAACATTTCCACTTTCAACTCAGAGTTCACAAAGTGCCACCCGGTACGCCGCACTAAGCAGTGGGCACATCGTGACGGTTACAGCAGCTGTTGGTAGCAGTAGCTAACGATCCTGTGCCGTATATAGCTGGAATGTCTGCTGAAGCACGTGAGCACTCGTCAGTGTCGCACCCGATGGCTCCCCTATTGCTGCTGCAGATTCGCACTTTTAGCTTCTCTGCTCTTGAGAACACAAAGGAGACTTTTGACCTGATATTTGTAACCGACCTCCTGAACAACCCCAGCTCGCGTATCCGGACGCTAAAGTCTCTTTTAACTCTTCTCAACAGACAAACGGTTAGCTCCAGGGCAAACAAAACATGAGCAGAAGCACTGAGCGTGTTGCACGCATGCCCACGATGGCTACTTCATAATAAAACGCCACGACTTTTTCGTCTGTCTATTACCTTCTAATTGGGCCTATCCCCCACACCGATCTGCGCTCAAGTCACCAGAGGTAAAATGTTGCCCTTGTCTCCTGGAAAATCAGGAATGCATCGTTGTTCACTCTTGGCGTAGCCCTGAAGCAGAGAAAACCTTCTTTGAGGAGCTTGGAAAATGTTTGCTAATCAGCCGTCTTGACAGCCAAGAAAATATCCAAAAGAGATGCTCGCAGGGGCTCAACTGCTCTATCGCAGACAGCGCCAGGGACATTTCAGAGGCTACTGACCAGGTTAAACCCACTACAAGATGATCACAAGACCGTGGCAATTAATTCTGCGCGCTCATGTCGCAGCAGTACATTTTAGGTGCTAATTGGCATACCTTCCAACAGATCGAGAGTGCGCACTTGCACCGTGTGAGAGAAAGCGACAGACGAACAGACTGGTGTAGCTCGGCCTCCTGCTTCTTCACAGGATGGGTCAATTGATATTTTCTCCGTGAAGCCTCACAAAGACGTCACCGAGGATGTTTGGAGGTCTGATATGAAAGCGTTACTTAAACTATTGGTGCAAGAAGCCACGCAAAGAGGTAAGAAGGTGGAAAGAATGGTAAAGAAGAATGAAGCGGATTCTGGCAAGTTGTGCTCGTACATCTATAACTTCTTGAATAACTCTCTCCGGCCTTTCGTTTAGTAAGCACTACGCATGAGAGCTTTGCCAATGGCTCTCATTTAGGTTTCCAAGAGTTTAGTCTTCCCCTGGGAAAGGAGAGGGCTGCGGCAGCAGCACCAGCGACAGCCGTAGAAGACGTCGCAGAGCTCTCTTCAGAGCAGAAAAACGCAGAGAGAAGTATTGCATCCTTCAGCAGCTGCAGCACTCTTTCTAGTTTCCAGGATGCTGCCCACCAACATACACACAGCGCATGTTCGTCCGGCATTCCCGCCTCGGCTGAGAAAGGAACTACTGTTATACTTGGTCGTAAAGAGACAAGCGAGCGCCCCAGCTCACATCTGACTAGAAGCTTGGGCTCTGCAACAGCAGCAGCCACTCCAATTCAAAATGCAACGCCACGGCAACCTGCACCCAAACGTAACACACCGCAACCAATAGTGCAACATCAGCAAGCGCCCTTCAAAAAATCCGAGGCAGCAGTAACTGCATCGAAGGTATCAGCAAATGCTGCAAAAGCAGCAGCAGCAGCCATCAGTACACTGGAGCCTGGTTCTCCAGCGGCAGGGCTGAGGACGAAGCTGAACACAGAAGCAGTTGAAGCACGGACTCACGCTCAGCAGCATCTAGCTCCGATATATCCCAACGCTAAGAAATCCGCCACAAAGGATTGTAGAAGTCCTTCGTCGCCAAGTCGATCGCCGGCGGCCAGCGCCGCAGTTGGCGTTTCTCGAGACTCCCTTACCCAGAAGTCACAAACCAAATTAGCGACAGTAAACATGAATACACGGACCGAAAGTATTTCTCCGGGAAGCCCTGCTTTCAGAGCCTCCACGGCTGGGCCGAAGCCAGCATCGGAAACATCAGCAGTTCCAAAGGCAGCACTAACAAGCTCGCCAAAATACGCAGCACCGGGAAAAGTATGCCAGACAAAGATACCAGAAGGTACAGCAGCACCAGTGAATCCTGTAACTGCCGCAGCATTGGACGCTACAAAAATATTAATGCCAAGAGTTCCGGCGGCAGCTAGGCCACAAACATCTCTAGCAGCTCCGCGGTCCACAAATTTCACGAAAAATCTCCATTCTCGTAGCACTGTGAGGGCCTCTGAGACCAGAATACAGAGCTCTTCTAGTAAGAGCCCTGGGCCTGTCTCGTCTCCTCCTCCACAGCAGAGAAGAGCAACAGTAGACGGGCATAGACCTCCAACGGCCCCCCAGAAGCAAAAGCTTCCTACTGCTGCACCCCGACCCAAGAGCAATATCACGGAGGAAAGTGCAGCCGCGAAGGAAACCTCAGCTGTGGCAGCATCAGTAAATTCGTCATCAGCCGCAATAGAAACCGCCCTCAAGTCGGCACTGCCCACTTCCGTTGCCTCCAGGGCAATTGGCTTGTCAACCATAGAGGCCTCCCAGGAAGCTGCGAACCTTGCCGACGTTCCTGCTGCCAGAGACACCCTAAACCGGGAACAAGCAACGGCAATAGGGAGTGCCAAACAAATCCTTACTACTGCTGCTGTTGGCGGAGGCCCCTCAAAGCCTCCACTGGCAACAACACCAGTAGCTTCACGTCCTAGTACGGCTGCGGGGGCAGCAGCGAACTCCACGGTGTCTTCCGGCAGTAAAGGAGTGTCTCACAATATCCCCAGGGGGCAAACAACTCGTGCCGAGAAGCCCGAGATATCAGGGGATCATACGCAACCAAACGGCGGCGCAACCTCCGGACGCCATCCCACTGGAGCTGGGCCGCTGGGAGCCCGATTAGTTTCGCGTCTGTCAGGTATATTCAAGAGGTCGGGCAGCAAAAACATGAAATCCAAATAAGAGGTCTCTCCGATATTAAAGTAAATCAATAGCTGTAGCACATCTTGCCACGATGAAATGCAAGTGCCCAAGGTAGCATGCAAACATTTTGTTTCGTCGCATGGGTCGCTGCCTATGGACACGAGGCCTTCACCATCATCGCCTTTGTCCTGATTTGCTTTCGCGGTGGATGATGCCAGGCTTCTACTTCTGAGTGCTTGCACGTCATATATTTCTTTAAAGTGCGCATATCAGTGAGGCGCCTGGAAATCGGCAGCGCAGGTGCCAAACTGCCCTTCGTTATGCGTCTCTGTGCCCTTCCACATATCCATACAATAAAATGCGCTGATGCGTGGTGCGCCGAAACCTGGCTGCTGCTCATCTTGAGCTCCTTGTCTCGATGGGATGGAGCATAGGCTCATGGCTCATTGCTCCTTTGCTTCCCTACGCTTTTGTCACTGGGACTCTAATTTCTCTACGAACGGGAGGCCCAATAAGTAAAGCCGAAAAAATCAAACTAACCACCAGTGAAATGCCACAAGCAATGTCCCAGGCCCTTCTCTCCAAACAGACCAATAGCAGTACATGCTGTTTTTGCTATGCTGCTGCTCCATGAAGATAGCTCGCGGATTTCAGCTGTTTCATTCTTTGAAAAGTCACTAAATAATTAGTCTTTTCAAAAGTTAGAACACCAGAAACTCATCCGCAAGGAAGAGGATAGGGGTGTAAGTACCTTGACCTTTTGCGCCGCATATTGCCCGTACTCTCTTCTCCCCGTTGTCCCACTTGTTGGTGGTGTGTCGGCTCCGGATTCAACTGGTGACAGTTCCTCGAAGCAGCGAATGCCTCTCCCAGTCTTATGGTGCTATTTCCGATTTTGACGCCATTAAGCTGTAGCAAGCACTGCGTCGCATCTAGCGTCGAGCCAAACTCGAGAGTGCCGAAACCCAAATGGCGACCCTCTGAGGCGAAAAAAACATAGATGAAATTGAAATATTCAGCAGCAATGTGGCAGGATGTGTTGAACAATGAGGGCGGTACAGGGTCTCAACAAACAGAGTGGCAAGGAGCGAAACAACGGAATGATGTGCAGACAAGAGTAATGACCCACGCAAATCCCAAACACCTGACATTTAGGTACGCTCGAAACATAAACAGTGCATGTATATCCGCCTCAGTAATTCCAACTTATGATACGAGTTCGCACAACAGCGGCTTTCGTCAAAAACATGTGGAGGGCTAAAGAGCTATGTAAACAAACAAGTCAACAGAATAAAGACATGGAAGGGGAGTTGTTGCTGTGGTGATGAGCCGACCTCTGTTCCTTGGAAGCCTCGCATAGACGGGGTGCTCCGTAATTGTTTGGAAGATGTTTTCAAGATCTGTGCCTGTGACTCTCAAGTCAATGCCACAGATGTAGAGAAAGCGGCTCCCCAACGGCCTGGTACGTCGCTCCTGAAGATTCAGGTTCTCCTTTTCATAGTGCTTCTCTTGCTGCTGCCGCGGCTGCAGCGGAATATGCTTTGAATCTGTCGGGATGTCCCAAAGCCTCCGAAGGAGTGCAACTGAAGACCTTGGAGAGTCCACTAAATGCTTCTGTTGCTGCTGCCGCAGCAGCGAAAGCCTGTCTCGCAACAGTAGCACCCGTCTGTTGTTCCTGGTACCGCTGTGCTTTTTCAGGAGCTGCTTAGCCTGTCTATAAAGCAGTAGGGGCCCGGGAAGCGGGCCCCCTGGAGAAGGCTCCTTTGCCCTTTTCCGCTGAGAGTGAACCTCTCCTTCTGCAGGATATGGCAGCATCGGCAGATTCAGGTATTTCTCGAGGTCTCCTTCGCGCTGAAGCAGCAGCCGCTGCCGAGATAACTCAAGTACGTGGCTGCTGCCGCTGTCTCTGGACAAGCGACGCACACGCAGGCGCGGGTGTAGCCTGAAGCGGCCTCGGGAGAAAAGACAGCTGCTGCTGTTGCTGCTGCTGTTGCCACCGCCCGGTGTACGCAGAGCTTGCGGCAGCAGGCTTGTGAAGGCAAGGACAGTCGGTTGGTCTCTTGTGAAGCATGTGCGCGAGTAAGCGGTGGAGTTCCGAACTTGAAGGGAGGATGCTTCTGTATAAGGCATCTGCAGCAAAAGTACATGAAAAGAGGACGAGAGTAGCAGCAGCGCAGGCCCCCAGAGCAGCAACAGCTGCTGCAGCAGCGGCTGCTGTGCTATCATCTGCCCATCGGGGGTCTCCCCTTAGGACAACAGAAAAATATTAAGAATATTGCAGCATACTGCTGTAGCTATTCTTGCTGCTGCTACTGCGGTTCCTGCAGTTGCCGCCGCTGGTGTTCCTGCTACGCTACTTCGGTGTCTTGGCGTCCCTCCTTGAAAGCACTAGTTGTGCAGCAAATAAACGTGAAATATTTCATGCTTCCTTCTGTATTCCATCTTGCATGCGTCTTGAAAGCCTCCGGAGGCTATAGGATCGCTCGCGATCCCAAACTCCTGATTGGGGGCCACACAAGTTGAATGAGATCAACATCGAGGCGGTGAGGCCTTCGACCCGTCAATTCATACGAAAAGCCTCACTACATTATCGCATTGAGAAACATGTTTTCCAGGTCATATGGATGTGCGAAAGGTGTAGCTCATGCGACATAATAAGGAGGAAGGCCCCAATACACCAGGGCCCCTCATCTTGGCAGTGTTCAAGGACCTCCCCAAGCATTTACATTACTAATTGTCATGCCTTAACTGCATAAAACGGCTTAATGACATATGTGCTGCGCAGTGTAGGGCCAGCTGTGGCACTGCAGTCAGCAAATGTGCAATGAACGGCGCTGCGTTGCGCCGGATCCGGCAGCACAGAAAACTGCCTTGGCTGGCATTGTTGCTGTTTCTGCAGCTGCTTACCGCAGCCAGTCCTTTTGCAGTTTACACTGTCCCCCATTCTCTTTGCATAGACAGCAAGGAAGCAGTAGGATCCTCTGGGGTCCCTGCAGGGGCTTGCATCCTTCTCCCGCGGAAGAGCCCCCTACAACATGCACCAGAGGGTTCGTCAACACGCCGCATACCACAGTGTGGAGCGTTCTCAGTAGACTTTGAGGAAGCGGGTGCAGCACCCGTTAAGCACACTTTTCGAAAGACTGTGGGGAAGACCTTCGCAACGGCACCACAGACACAAGCATACACATCGACAGGCGCTAACGAAGTTCCGGGAGGGCCATCCGTTGCCACACCAGGAATAGCCGCTGCGGCAGATATTGAGAATGCATTTTCAGAAGTTGTCGCTGCAGCAGAAGCAGCTCTATCGTCCAACTTCACAAGCAGCAGTGAAAGCAGAAACAGCCAGGACGTTTCCGTTTCACCGTGGGCTGCTAGCACTTCTGAAGCCGTTGAGGCAGCCCGTGCTTCCTTCTTAGCGAAGGTGGCGAGTGCGTTTGGCCTGAAACGCATTAGTGATGCGAGCGGCGTGGTGTATGTACACCGCAGCGGCACCAGCAACGCAAAGCTGCTGGTTGACCGGCAGTTGCTGCTCCGGCTTAGAGGGGAGCAGCAGCGGGGTAGCTGGTCTCTCCACTTTTTAGGAACAGGAGCAATGCAGGCTTCGGTGGGTGCTACTCGATGCCAGCAGTTACCAGCCTCTCTGCTCCTGGAGCATCATTTGCAGCATTTCACCTCGGCAAACGCTTTGGTCTCGCTGCAGTCTTATAAAGTCTGTGAAGTCCTAGTGCTGATAGGAGCAACTACTTGTGCGCAACCATGCTTCCGTTGCTTTCTTGGGCGCATCAAAGTTCATTCTAGCGCAAGGTGCCGATACCGCTTTTGCTTTGCTCGGCTCAGGCGACTCGCGGAACTTCCTGTATCTTGTTTTCTCGCGGCGACGGTTCTGCTTGGCTCTTTGATTGCGGAGGAGGACCTTCCCCCACTTACACTGCTTCTGTTTGTCGTAGAGACGCAACAACAGGAGCAGCAAGCGATGCAGTTGCAGAAGCAGATCAGAACAGCAGACTGAAGCACGCGGTGGCGCTTGCCGTTGCAACAGAGGCAGTTACGAGGACGACACCTGCCGCTGCTGCTGCTTTGCAGCATCAGCACCAGCAGGAAACGCGGAAGGTTTGTGTTGCGTAATCGCGGACCGCTTCTCTGGACTTGCTGCTGTGTGTGCCTGAATTAGCAGTAGCAGTGAATTAATACATAAAATTCCTGATAAGTGCAGCTTTTACGAATTGCTCAATGCCATTGCGCCTGTTTGGCTGCAGAGACGGATGGGCGTGGTGCAGCGAGTCTTCGTAACGCACCTTCACGGTGACCACTGCCTTGGCCTCCCTTCGTTCCTCTCTCAAATAGCCGAAAGCCCAGAGGAGTAAGGGCTTCATTCAAGTTGCCTAGGCTCTATGTTCTCTCTGTTCTCTTGTCTCATCTACACCTTCTGAGCGCCGTCTCGAACTCAATCTGTCGTTTGTCAAAGCAGGAGCAGCAGGCATCGTATTCATGAATGAATTTGCGGCATCTTGCTTCTGCAGGGGACCCAGGCATGTTGAGATCGTTGGGCCAGAGGGACTCCGCAGCCTCCTCCGTTGCATTTTACATGTAGGGCTTATGCGAAATACCGAAAGTCAAGGTTTGAAAGCCAAAAGTTTAGGATCCGGCAACAAGTGCTCTGCGTCAGCTGAAGTTTCAAAACTTGTGCTGCTCGTCGATGTGTTGGGTCGGCCGTGACTTTAGTGTTGTTACCTGCGGTCCAGCCACAGCACAGTGTAGGTCTGAGATGTATGGGCTGTCGTACTGTGCTTTTAGGGCACGGTTGCCAGGCGCCTTCCCTCTTTCTCAGTCGTCGAACTGCGGTGTGTACCCCACCTACACCATCGGCGATCTCGAGTGCTGCGTCTTCCCCCGTTGCCCCCGTGAGTTCATGTACTTTAACGGTGGCAGCGCCGCTGCAAGCGATGAAGACAAGCAGGCATTAAGACGCATGAGCGCACTTGAATTTTGATTTTGCTCGGGGCTTGGGCGAGTTATAACGCCAGCAGGCTCTTGAAGGATTGCTGTTGATGGCTTAGAGTGTTTCCTTCGCCTTAATGTATCCGCTTCGTTAAAAGCCATCCACCGGTCTAGCAGCTACTGGTCAGGATGCTGTAGCTGATACGCAGTAGGCTGGCTGCCCGCTCTCTGTGTTAACGTATTTGACCTTGCTCAGGGCTCCGTCCGAGATAAGTGGCAGAGGAGACATTGAGCCAAAAGCCGACGGAAGTTATGTTGCATTTGAAGACTCGGAAATTGTCGTTACAGCTGCACCAATAAGAGTGAGCTAGCAATAGGCCGTAGTTAAAATGGAAGCTTTCAATAAAGAGCAGTTGCAGAGGGGTTTGAGGCAGTTCCACTTCAGCGCCTCCCGGCACGTTGGGAGTTGAGGGTATTCCTTAGTGTCCAGTAAAAGCAGCGCAAGTGGACGGTCTGGACCTGCATGTCATAACAAGAGCAGCAGCTTGTAGAGAGGTGCACTTCGACAAGAGTTCGCCGGAATTAGGCGCTAAGGCAACCCTCCAGTGATGTTTTCTGGTGCCCTCGTTTAAATGCAGCACCTAGTACCGTGTGTCGGTTATATTTTGACGGAAAAGATAAACCGCCATCGTCTTAGGGCGGACGTGATAGACCCTCTCATCGAAAAGAACGCACAGCATTTGAAAGACCCCAGCAGGTGGCCACAGCTCCGCGGTGAACCAAAGGCGGTGTACAGGGTAAGGATCTCTGTTTATTCAGTCGTTGCTTTTAGGCTTTGTCATTAACGCCAATAATTTGCCCCGCTTCACCTGCATACCTCATTTGCACGAGCATGCGGACGAAAGATGAATGCTTTGAGAATATTCGTCGGCTCCGTCCGTGTGGTCAGGCTCAGAATACGACCATCTTTTGCAGTTCTTGTTTTCTGCCTAATGTTAGGACAATTTAGACGGCTTTTGCCTTCCGACTGTGTGCAGCTCCTGTCCGACCTAAAGGCGGGAGAGGTCTTCAGTTTCCCGGATGGGACTCAAGTCGGCCCGGCGGATATATTCCTGGGGACTCCGCATCCAAGAAAGATCTGCTTTGCATTCGACACGTGTGATGCATCTCGGCTGCTTCCGTTCGCTCAGGGCGCTGACATTCTTGTAAGTGCTACTGCTGCGCAGGTGGAGATGGTGCAGGAAGAACAATTGTTGCGGCTGTTGATCAATGCGCGAACTATTGCTGCTGTTTCAGGTGCATGAGGCCACAATGAGTGGGGTTAAAGGGACTTCAAGCAAGTGGGACCCCTGCGCGGAGTCGCTTCAGCCGAAGGCACATCCCGGGCAAGGGGAGGGACATCTCAATGGACATGCTGAGGGCAAGGCCCTTAGCGCAAAAGACCTAATGGGCGCTCATGTGCAGACAGCCAGTCAAGCTGCCTTTGAGAGGGGGCACTCTTCCGCCGCCATGGCTGGCAGGTGAGGAACAGAGCTGCAGGCAGTCTAATAGAGTAAGCTAGGAAACGATGTGGCACTTGTACGCCTCGTGGGACGTTTACCAGAATACAGAATGGTAGGATTCAGTCCAATGCTGTATTAAAGGGGCTCTCCAAATGAAGGACACATTCATTGCACTTGCGCGCCAGTTCGTGGTTGCCTTCTGTCTCCTGTTCCAGTTTCGCCTTCCGTGCCGGAGCTGCCCGCCTACTACTGACTCACTTTTCCCAGAGGTACCGGGGAGACCCCTTCCTCCGTAGTGTGCTGACAATGGAGCGCGTGGAGGAAGAGGCCAGGTGAGCGGAGTGTCTATTCCTTGTAGCCCGAATTCTCCTTCCGAGGAGACCCTATTACGTGTTGCGATTCGTGTGAATTGGTGTCGATAGGCACGAATGCGTCATGCTAGGCCTTTCGCTCAGCTTGGGGATGCAAGATTGATCTTTGACTTAGTGTGATATCGAGAGCTAAAACACGATGGCGTGTGTCCATTTCTTCAGGCAAGCCTATGATATAGAGCGGCAGCTCCAGGCCGCCTCATTACCGGCGTCCCCGCTGAAGGTAACGGCTGCGTGGGACGGACTTGCGGTGGTGCTGCCTCAGCGTGCGTATTCGCCTACAGAAGAGCACTGAGAGAATATAGTGTGGCAGTAGCTGCTGCTGAGACTTGAGGTTGCCCTCTGCGGCTAGAGCAAGGCGGCTACCAGCTGCGACTGCATGCAGTAGCCCGGGACCCAGAAGAAATGGGGTTAACCGGCGCCCCTTTCCGTTCAGAAGCTGAGATATTCAGCTGTGTCCATTTACATGAAGCTTCCCAGTCACGAGAGCACTTATTTGTATGCTATAAGCTTGCATGCGGCTTTTAACTATTCGGCACCCACACGCTGCGTATCTGCACTACTTTTTTTTTGTTTGCGTGTGCAATAACTGGCGCACAATCCTCAAAAACTCCGTGTGAACGTCAGCAGCGCAATCCCTGTGTGGAGTCCAAATGTACTGCAATATCTCCTGCGTGGTCACAACCCAGCAGGCATATTTCCCTCAGTATGCCTTAGCCGCAACTGCCGAAAATCGTTTTTCTCCTGTGGTGTGTTGCTCCATCATGCCATTGCTGTTGTAATCTCCGCCTTTTCTGCATCTGCCGTTGCAGCGGCGATGGCGGCTACTGCTGCCGCTCCTACCGCTTGCGCTGCTATTTTCACTGCTGGCACTGCTGCTGGAGATAGATGCTGCTGCGGCTGCAGCATCTATCTCCGTGTCCCCTTCTGCAGCTTTCGCCGCCTCTGTTTGTAACTATGCACGTGAGTAAGATATCGCGTATTTATGACGGCTATCCTGTGCTACCCTAACTCCCAGATGAAGCACTACGCCAATGCAAAGCGTGCAGCAACCTGAGGCAATCACTTTGGGTAACAGGTGTGATAGGTGACACAGTAAAAGCAGTCGCCAGTATATGAAAGCATTTTAGGGGCACGGGGCAGAGTGGCAGTCGAAGCGGGACCGCGCCTGTGTATGTGTAGTTAAAGAATTGCTGCTCGTTACATTAGGTACTCGCGCATGCATGCTTGTGGATGCAACAGCCTGTGAAGTGCAAATATGGTCTCTTCAACGGAGCCACTGTTACCTCACCAGGTAGTGCTGCCCCTTAATCTGCAGACGGCTCGGCACCCGCAGCATTGACGGAGGTTAAAAGCAGTAGCAGATGTCCATGCTAGCAAATAGTGAGCCCTACGAACTTAAGGCTTCGTGCTGTTCAGAAGCATCTACACAGACCTCACATAAGAGGGGCCTAAACGCAACAGAGGCTGCGTTCGATCTACATTGCTGTTGGCCACTTGCTGAATCAAAAGAGCTTCTACCTCATCTTCCTGCGAGCGCAGCACATACAAGATGGCAGCAGCATATGCTTTCGAAACGACGTTGCAAAGTCTCCATCTACTGCCGGCAGACGTGGGCGTGGTAGACGCAGCTCCCAACGAGGAAACACCTCTTTATTTTACTTTCGGCGACCTGTGTGAAAATCCTAAACAGCCTGCAATGCAATGCGCCCCAATTAGCCCTGAATATGATTATTCGACTAAGGCGTTTCCGCCATTTTGCACAAAGGAGTGTTGACATATCCCCCACACTTTGCACTGAGATAAAAATAATGGCCGGATACTTACCAGCATACGTTCATGAAGCCAAGTGAATCTGTCGGAGAGAATCTCTTGGGTCTCTAGGCGCCTCATGCGTACAGTCATGTAGGCAGACTACAAGCGAAGCACACGTAAGTTTGATAGACGTGTGAGCAACGTATCGGCGGAATTAACAGCGGTACAAAATGACACAACATATGTCAAGAAAGCTCTCTTCATTTGTTACATACCTTCAGAGCAGAATAAAGAAACGGCGTGGCGAAGAGGGCAATTACAGTATGGCCTGTCCTCCACTGACCTCGCTTGATCGGCGATTGCTCACTGAGAATACACAAGGCATTGTTTAGAAGGGCTGGAGTATTCTCGCCCTTTTAACTCTAAGCCAGCCATTCCTCATACATTCAGTCCACGGCGCTGTCATGCAATAAGAAACTGCCTCAAGGGAAGCCGTGCTCTTGGGCGTCCACCACTGGCAACACAAGGATAACTGAAAGGTGTAACGCTGAGGTGCAAGTAAAATGGCTCACAATTTCTGTTGAAATTTAAGCGGTAATCCCAAAGGGGAGCGCAAAGTGCGCGAAAAGCCCAGAAAAGACCCTATAGCCCTCATGGACGTTGGCGCAGTAAACTGGTTGCCGTTGTTAACAGTATCCGTTAAAGTTCAGTAGGAATGAGCCACTGCCGGTGCACAGGTGTATGAGCGCTTCTGGTAGCACTGGATTAAGTTCCGCAATTCCCTGCGCGCATGCAAGCATGGGGCCTTCAAAGAGCTGTGGGTGGTAGTCATCAATTTTATTCCGTTTTATTTCATTTTTTTAATGTTATTTTTGTCTAGGGTTTACGTTTCAAGCTGTGGTTCGCACTGTCCACGGTGCTCCTCTCCGGCACCCTCCGACTTCAAAGTCTCCGCCTCCATGCAAGCAGATTGTCACATTGACAGCTCACCCCTTCCTCGGAGATTTTCACATTTTATCTCTGCCCTCTGATCTACGAACTTTATTATCCATCATTTCATGGGAAGTTAGGGCCCATCTACTCCCTACATTCCGCACTGCCCTAGTCCTTCAGATAGCAAAAGAGCATCAGCTTCCTTCGATGCAAATCATTTCGTCGCCTTGCGAACAAGAGACTCTGTTTTACGTGGGTCGGTAAGAGGATGGCAAGTAATATTGACGCTAGAAGGCGAAGAAACCAGAACCATTACTCCTCAGAGTCTATTGTCCCGACGCTCGATATGTTAACGACTGAGTCATCGCTTTCACAACCACATGGCGCAGTGCCAGTATGCTTTTCGTGTTTTGAGGAAGGTCATGAATCAACCAGTTGCCCCCTGTCCGGTGTCCTCTGCCTGTGTTGTGGCGGAAAAGGCCACGACACCGAAGATTGCCCCATATACTTCGTTGACCTCAGTATAAGAGGGTGCTTAACAGCGCATATACAGGAGAGAACCGAGCAAGCCAAGCGTAGATTGATCCCAGACAAAGGACGGTTTCCCGCTGAAAGCCTTGAGACTTCCAGCATCAGCACGAAGAGCGGCAGCAAATCAGGATCCAACAAGAGTGCGAAACGCCGTAGCTTGTATGCAGTTCAGTGCATCGTGTGCGGAAACATGGGGCATGCGAATTGCCGAGCTTCGCCGCTGCAGCACGGGGTGTCTCACTGCCCGCGCTGTTGTCACCCAGGCCACACAGCAGCCGAGTGTGTTCGCTACCCTCTTACTTTGCAGCTCGGCTGCTCGAAGGACGCAGTCGATAGTATGACGTCACCTCGGGACATGATTGAAAAAAAGGAGCAGTCTCAAAGGCTACAGAAAATGAAATGGCAGAAACACAGGGAAAGCTCGGCGGCTAGGGCATTTGCAAAAGATCCGTGGCATCCGTGTCACCTGCTGAATTGATGCGTCTTTGTATCTATTAAGTGTCACACTTGTTTCCGAAAGACGTAATTAACGATGTGAGTACGTGAGCAGGTACTGCGGAGATTCATCTAGTGTATAAATGCTCAGTAACTACTCGTCTCCAGATGAACTGCATTAAGTTTATCTCAGCTCTGCTTGGATTTACGGACTACTCTCAGAATCCAATTCACACGAGGGTTAGTTAACATTGTCGAGTTACTGCGAAGCTGTGCAATGCCTTAGGCTGAGCTGGCCAGTGAATGCAAAGTTAAATTTCTTAAATTCTAGGTGTTTTGTCTTGGCGAACATAAAATAGTAGCTCGCGATAAATAGACATTATTACAAGGGCTGTAGCGCTTGTGGGTTCGCGAGGCTTTGCCACTTTGGCGCATTGTCCTTGTAGAACAGAATACTGGTGGCCCTAGCGCATGGCTGCTTGACGACTCGGTAGCTCGATGTGGAGATAGCTGAGAGCTAGATGGCTCTGCAAGTTCTCCGCTCATATCTTATCCAAATGCCTACAAGCACTGTACTGAACGCTGCTGTTCTAATACTGCTTGGCCGCAGCCACTGTCGAGAAATCTGCGGAGGGGCGTCGCTTCACGTGAATAAGCTTCTTATCCAGTGGCCTCGTTGGTTTCTGTCGTTGTAGCTGCAGATAATAATCATCGTCTTCGGCGATGCTCAGCAGCTCTCCGAAGTTTTCTTCGTGACAAAACGGGCGTTCTCATGAGGGACCAGGCAGTCACACCCACTGCAGGTTGCCCGTGAGTTTCAGACTTCCTGCTTCGCATCTTGACTGGTGAAGCGATTCTAATGGCTGTACCAGGCTCTAGGAGTATTTGAATTGTCGTCCAGCAGTTCCAGCTGTATTTACTGAATGATACCATGGTCATCTTCAAAATTTGCTGAGGCTTGAGGCAACCCTTTAGGAGAAAGAGCAGCTTTGTCAAGTGGAATTTCGCAGCTCACACATTGCTTGAAAGCTCTTCTAAAATCATCAATGTTTTTGGAACTATTTGTAGACACGCCAGACAAGGTGACTTCTCAAAGAAATTTAGTCCTTGAGCAAATCTCGAGAGCTGCTTGAGCCGCTACCAATCGCAGGACTCTGACGATTCATGATGCGCCTACAAGATCTTAGCGTGGATTTCTCAACGAGCCCGGCAGTGCTGATGTCGACTGGATGGGTTGTTGTTGGACTTTCGGTCTCGACAGTCACAACCTCTGCCACAGGGTACCAGCTCACAGCATTCTTCTTGGATGTGGGCGCTTCCTTCTGGTCTTTTAGTGTGTTCGACGCCTTAAAATTGCAGGAGCGTTGTTGAACGGATCTCGAAAAGCATGTTTTGGGCGGCGAGAATTCTTCTGCCTTGGAAGCATCAGGTGAGCGTTTGAAGTCTTCTAAATGCGAGTTTTGTATTTCCTCGCAACGATGATTCGTTTCGGGCTTTTCTTCGTTAGTGACTTCGGGCTCTTTTTTGCTATTGACTTCGGGCTCTTCTTTGTTATTGACTTCGAGCTCTTCTTTGTTATTGCCTTCGAGTTCTTCTTTGTTATTGACTTCGGGCTCTTTTTTGTTATTGACTTCAGGCTCTTTTTTGCTGTTGACTTCGGGCTCTTCTTTGTTATTGACTTCGGGCTCTTCTTTGTTGTTGACTTCGGGCTCTTCTTTTTTATTGGATTTCTGATTAGGTACACCGTCCCCACAGCTCTCTTCAGGTGCAATCGCGATTGCGCGATTGGGTTCTGTAGCCTCGGCTACTTTCTTCTGGCGTTCTATGATTTTCTTGAGTTGCTTCCAGGTCCTGCAGGACACTGTTGCAGGCCTTGGATCCCTTGCGGGTCCCAAAGTAGACAGGCCGCCCTCAGTCCTGTTCGATGGAGTAGAAGGCGGGGTTGGGGGCACAGAATGAATCTGCCGGTCTTCCATTTGGTGTTTCGGTGGGGTGCTTTTGTCGTCAGTCGGTGGCTCTTCGAAATCAATATTGTTTTCGAAGGGGTAAAAGTACTCGGATAGGTCCAGTCCTAAAAGCCTAACATATCTTTCGAATCCTGTTTCCATTG
Organism: Eimeria tenella; assembly: GCF_000499545.2. NCBI lineage: Eukaryota > Apicomplexa > Conoidasida > Eucoccidiorida > Eimeriidae > Eimeria > Eimeria tenella. Next base: position 203,538 of record NW_013543383.1, on the reverse strand, counting down.
GCTGAACATCTGAATGCCTGAAGCGGCGTTTTGTCTGCTGATTGCAAGTTGCTTTCATGGCGGTTGAGCTAGAACGGTTCCCGGCTACTCTTTTAACCTAGCGCCACCGTCGGTTTGAGGTCCCAACAAGTCTCAGCAATGATTTGAGAGTTTTGGGTGCAAGTTGCCACGTAAGCCACAAACTGCTTGTTTACGCTGAGATGAACAATATTACTCATTACATAGACCACTCCGCAAAAGTCTCTCGGAAGGTTCATGAGACGACGAGCAGAGAGACCCAGCAGGAATCACCGCACCGCTTGTGTCACCAAGCAGGCGGCGATCTGAAAAAGAAAAATTGCAACAAGACAAAAACATCAAATGTGTAGGTCTTTGTATTCAAATGTGTGTAACTGTGGCTCGTCTGGCTGTCAAGCTTCGTCGATGGGTTTGTTTGCCAGCTGTCCATGAGCAGAATGACCAGCACGAAGGGCGGCACGCAAGCCTTGAAATGAGTTCAGTTTGAACGGTTTAAATTGTTGCGTAAATGTATCTTTCAGATATTGCAGACAATCGCAAAATAAGTATTTGCTGAATGCGTTGGAATAAACGCAGGCCTGAGGGATGACCCATCCGTGCTTTCGCTGACCGAGTGACCCAGACCATTATCAGCGGCACTAGCGGCTCATGCTGCTGATTATGAAACTCGGAGAAGTTGATTTATTTTCTTTTGCGCGTCACCTTTTTACTTAGTTAAGGCAGCTTTCTAGGGCTGGGCCTCCTCCTTTTCTGCGTTGGGTCCGAGCTAGCTGGGCCGTCCTCTAGACAAATATGGGAAGGTGGCGTCGGGCATTCGCTGGGTGTCACATTATGCACTTCCAGGTTTGCGCGCCTCGGCCTACAGAACAGCATAGATAATAAAAGCGCATTTCCTAAACTCGTCCTCATGCTACACACGCATAATTTGTCGCATCCTCCAACGTCATGATATGTCCGGTAGTCTCTCCCGAGCCACCAGATCTCACGCATGTCCGTGCGTCATTGACCGCTGATTTTAAGAAAGCTCCAGGCGTTAGTCATGACTCTCCCACGCTTCAAGGAGAACTCATGGTACTATCTGTGACCTTTCGTCCCGTACAGCAGCTGTTCCAGCCGTACTCGACTCGTCGAAGCAAGAGCTTCTGCACCTCACCGTCCTCTTGTAAAGTCTCGAGCCCTTTTGTGTGGCTTCAAGGCACGCCTTTATTATCGGTAGCATTGGTGACGGATAATCTAGTCAGAACGGCAATGAAACCTAAAAGTGAAGACACTGCTATCTCGGGAAAATAACATCCTACCCTTCACTGTCAGCCACGCAGCATCCACCATTCACTCGTCAAAAGCCATTTGGGGGATTTCCTCAGTAATGTATAAAGTGTATGTTGTTCCCAACACCGCGGGAAAAAAAAGCTAAGCCGCTTCAATTCTGTGCTGTGCGTGATGCCTTGTGTTGCAACTTCAATTGGGACGGTTTTGGGCCATAAACTGTACCCCAGCATCAACAGGGGAAGATCGTGTCGGAGAAAGGTTTCTCGATTTTTTCGAATGCTCGAGTCTTTCAAATTGGGTGGACTAGAGACGGCCCAGTTACAACTAGAACAGAAATTTTCCACTGAGCAACTCATTGTATCCTCCACTGCTCAAATAATTTGATTACAGTGCCAGCAGCGCAGATTACACGCGAAGAATGAGTCGACCTTTAGCATGAAGCAAACGAAAAGTGTAGAAGTGTTCCTTTGATGAACAAAACAAGCAAACACTGGCGCAAAGACCTCTACGCAACAGCAAACCAGCCTCAAAGCCTACTGAACTCCAACCCAATCCTGCTTGGATATAATGCGCGTCTCCTTGGCCGCTTTAAGGCTCCGATCATCTTGTTGGCAGGGTGCTTTGGGATTCAGCTTGTCCATGTCCACGGGGGCAATATATTACAATTGGTCTTATTGCTTGGTCTTGATCGTTTATCCCAAGTGATCTAGCTCGAGACGGACCGTTACATTCATTGAGGCTAACTCATTTGATAAGTAGCTGCACTCCAAACACATGTGGAACATCTCCTTATTCACAGCTGGTGTGCAGCATATGCATCAGCAAGCTACGTGAAACTGCTGCTTCTGTTCTACATACATGGTACTCACCGAAATATGTAGGGAAGCTGTACAAGACGGCAAGGCACGCCACAGATGCGGCAAAGGGGGACCGGTTTTCTTCCACCAACTGAACGCCCCTTCATATCGGAAGACTGAAACGGAGATAAGATGCTACCACAACATGGGCAGCAAAATGCACGGTGCGCGTCTGAACACTGCGGAACCAACAAAACAAACAAGGACCCCACCAGTACGACTAAAAAGAAGGCCTACAAAGTTCAAACAGACATGAAGGCCGAACCCGCAAAAAAAAGTCAAGTTCTTACGTGGAGGAGTCTATCTTGCAGCAACGCTGTAGCACCATGAGCGATAAGAGCGTCTCTTTCCATCTCGCCAAACCTGACACCTCCATGGCGTTTCCGTCCTTTCACAGGCTGATGAGTCAACGAATCAATTGGGCCGGTGGCACGTACCTGGGCTTTGTCCGTTACCTACATGGCACCACCAAGGATGCAAACTGATGAATCTGCATGCATACCTTTTCTCAGCATCATGAAATTCAAGGTGCTTGCCATTAAAAGTTACAACTGCCCGTAAAGCCATGGGCTAAATTTCATACCATGTGCCTTAGGCGCTGGTAATAAATAAGACCCGTAAAAATATGACAGGTGAGCGGCATCCCGTAAACGCCGCTGTACAGCTCTTCCTTGCCATAATACTGGTAGCCTAAAGCATGCAGGAAGCAAGCACAGTGGCTGGGCAAAGCTGTAAACAATCACGAACAATGAGAACAGCTGAACTCTGACGTGAGTGGTCGACTGTAGATGTCCACACTTCTCAAACACAAGCATGTAAGGCGCTGATTATTCGAAGTGTGCCTGCTGCGGCGAAGAAGCCATCACTTCACCTGAGGCCAGAAGCGCCTTTCCAAAGTAATCTACCGGGGTGTCGCCTTGTTCTTGTGCTTTAACCTCCTCCTCGGGTGTCCGGTAGCGTCCCCCACGTAAAACGTACCCTGCATAAAAGGACACGATTGCACTTCTCATCATCGGGTATCAGTCAGGAACTTAAGTTCTTGCAGAAGCTTGACTGCAACGCCGTCTAGTCCTGCTGACCATGGTGCCCTTCCTGATCTATCCAGCGAGCTCCTGTTTTCTCCTGTTTCCTGAATTCTCGAAAGGCTGTTGCATCCTGAGAAGCCATTAATCATCCCCAAAACCCAAACAATTGTGTAAATCGAAGCTCGTCCCGTGGGATGCAGTGGAACCACAGCTGGGTGCTTAACCAACAACAGACGCTCTTTCTATTCTGATGAGCGCACACAATTGAATCAAACAGCGGCCATTTCGTTCCAGGTCACAAAACATAAATCAATGCGCACTTGAAAGGCCCCATGAACTGCCGCTGCCTTGCCAGCCATGCTTTCAATAAGCATTCCTATTGTCATTCGGCTTGGGAAGCCATGCGGGTTGAACAAAATATCCGGCACTATCCCTGATTCCTGAATGATGACAAGAGTGTAACGGAGGCATGCAAGCACACAAACAAGATGTCAAACATGAATAATGCTTGCCCGCCTTCAACACTTCTAAACAGCGTCTGCCAGGCTGCTCCTAGTAATTTGCGCTGTGGAGCATTACTGAGAAGGGCATATCTTCGTGTGGCCAGAGCATGGATAAAATGCCTTTCTGCCCATGCCTTGATGCAAACTTGTCGCCAATGATTGGTTTTCGGACACTGCGCAGGCGGAGCGACGCTCTGCAGCCCTTGAGACCTGTCTTTAGGAAACGCTCTTCCGCCGGTGCTGGGGCCGATGTCAGAGTAATGCCATCCACATATGCCGGTTCGTCGTCCTTGTAAGTAGTCTGCAGAGCCGGTGCCTGAACTGCTGTTGAATGCGTGTGTCTCTGCACTCTTGAAAACGCCACATTCCACAAGTACACAATAAATACACTTCCGAGTTGGCATCATAAATACCAAGCATAAATAACATGCAGCGTCAGACGCTAGAAAGTGTATGCGATCTATATCAAGATGTGTTCAGCCCATTGCGTACCTGCACAGTGTTTTCCCCTGAGTTATCTTTGCACCGATGGTCGGGAAGCCATCTGCGTCAAGCGACGGAATGCATTTGCGACCAAGCTTGCTCGTATTTGTAAACTGGTACTCCTCCGCATCTTGCTGGAAAGGCACAGCACACCACCGCTTACCAGCGAAATTGGCAGAACAATGAGTTTCCTGAGCACTACCGTCATGGTGTGACCAAGTCTGCTGGAAGCATCTGTGTTCGCCAACAGCAATGATTCTTTTAGTAACCAGGAGAACTCACTGCGCGTGAGCCACTTGGGGCGGCATCGATTATTTTGGTTTTGTACACACAGCCGTGGAATAAGCCACGTTCGACGGAAGACTTGTTGAGAATCATGGCATCTTCCATGTCAAAGCTGCACAGAAAGCATCCATGCAACACGCATTTTGCAAATGCAGGCACGTAACAGCATGACACGGGGTTAAAAGTACGAGGCGCGTCTCTACAGAAACTTTGCGTTCTCGCCTCTCTTGGCGTGCTCGTTAAGTCTACCATTCATTGGGAGACAAAAACAATGCAGTAGCAGAATGCCGCTGCAGTACCCTGTGTAGCACATGACGGCAACCACAGCATTGACTCCAGTAGGATAATCATCGAAGTCAATGTGGCGGTAATCACGCGTCCGCAAAAGAGGCTTTTGTGGAGTGATGAGGCGGTAAGCCTTGTTGTCATGCCTATACGGGATCGAGTGGAACGGCGTGCCCATGGTCTGCTTAAGCATTTGGCATTGGTATATATTCCTGAGCAGGAGTAACCAGCAGCGCTTTACATACGTATGCTTGCATGCATATGCACTGCGTCTCTGCTAAATAACGGACACAAGCGCATCCTGCTCCTTCCGCGCTGCATTTCAACTCAGAGCATGCAGAGAGGATGTGACCAAACTGAATGCCCATTGGTTTCTTGGACGGCAAATTCTCGTACCTTGGGCTTTGGTTGTGGTTGCTGAATGGTGTGAGCGCCGCAGTAACACTGAGGAAAGCTGTTGGGCTCAGCTCGACGTAATCGTAGCGCACAGGGACATGGCTAGTGACGAGGGCATCGCGAACCTCTTGGAAACCACGCACGTCCATGCGGCCACAATTAGGAGTTGAACTGTCACACTGACCATTGAACAATGATTGGTAGTCACTCTCCAGCCTTCCCTGATTGTCTTGGACAACCGTGTCCTGCAATGTGGAGAGAAGGCAAAAAGAATTCCCATTGTTTCAAGAATATCGAGATGCCTTACAAGGTGGCGTACGACTGAGGACGGCTGGACGCATTGTAGCATATCAACGTTGGCACGGATGAAGGTCTATGGAAGCAACGCGACATCATAAGATATGATACACACTTCTGTATTATCCACTTCCGCGATTTGGTCTCGTAGAATTTTCTCAATTAATGGCTGGTGCGCCGTCATAGAGCGTTCGTTAAGCAACACGTTCCTTTCACGGCAAGCGATGGACATCCACGGTTGCTGTAGTGGCCCTATAAATTCCAAGCTGCGTCAGAAACATGCCATCATCCTTGACATGCCTGTGGCACGGTTGCATCATGGCTGCCAACTACTACAGCTGTTGCTCGAGCATTGGAGCTGCGTTTTCGCTTACCGCCCGCTAGCCAAGTGCTTGACTGGTCGGACAAGCCGGCCTGGCATGGTAAACATGAAAATACCTTCAAACTGGTTACTGCACAAAAAAGGCCCAGTGATGAAAAGCGCGCATCATGACAACCACGCACTCCCTGGGCCTAACGAAAAGTACCACCTCACCGTTGTCTGGCTGTTCTACAACCCAGTTGTGAATGTGGCGGCACTTGTTTGTGTTGGCTGGAAAGCAACAGAGGAGGGCACGACGGAGTCAGACTGCTTGCCTATCCTCATCAAATCCAACTAGCTCCCAGTGAGTCTTGAATCCATCCAAGCCACATCCCTTTGCGTGACGCAACTGTTCCATCCAAAAACTGAACTCTGCCTTTCGTATTTTGCACACGACTACTCCATCCACCACAAGCGGCACGCAGTTGATGCCTCCGCCTTCGCTATGACTTGCAGCCTGCCCTCCACAAGCAGCGCCAAGATCAGAGGGAGGCAATCCCGAGACGCCGTCAAGGTCTACACATGCCCCGCGGGCTTTCATAAACAATCGAACCGCTGCTATTGCCTGCGCCCGCCAAGTCAGAGCAAAGCAAGTGCGCCTCAAAGAAAGTCAACGCCGTACATGCACAGCTGAAAAGTTCAGCATGATTGCACTGCACTGAACTCAACGGAGCCGTATTCGATGCATTCTTAATGCTGCCACTCAAACCGTCATTGCCAGTTGTTTACTCTTACCCCCCTGTCTGGTGGCACCGCTACTGGCTGGGCCATCTGGGATAAATGCAATAGGAGACCACATGGGGCACCATCGGGAGTATGAACGGGACACAAAAAGCCCCAACTTTCCCCTAAAAGCTTGCGGACCTGAACGCATACCTCGCATGAAGGAGCACAGAGAAGCATCAGTCTGTAGAGGCCCCGTCACTGAAAATGACAAAATTACGGAATGAAGCACTAAAAAACGTCACTCGGAATGAAAAGGAACCTAGTGGGAGGGAAACGGAGCACTCACAGCAGTCGTCTTCATCTGTGCAAAGAACTGGCCTCGGTGCACTGCTCTGAAATGGCTAAGGAAACGATTCAGATTCAGACGATCTGCCGTCACAGTCCATCCTGAAAGCTTTCAAGAGGCCACATCGCATACACAGACACGTTTGCTACATAGAGTGTAGAGACCACAAGCAATCGAGACCACGAGAACGACGAGAATGCTGAACCACCTTGGCAATGATGGAGCAGCTGTCATCATCAATGGACTGTTGCTACCTGTTGGAGATCCAGTTGGGTCGTCCGAATGTTGCCCGTGGCCATGAAATAGCTTATCTTGTGGCCAATCTCGGACGCACAGCGGTCGGTCGCCGCGTCGAAAAATTTATTGGACGCTATAACCAGAGTAGGGTCGTGGCCTGCTGTCTTAACTTGGCGTAGTTCCTGATAAATAAAGATAGGATACCATGGGCATCCAGTATCCCAAAACCGTGAACCTTCTCAAAGGTGCATAGGGGACACCTAGCATCACTATTCGGCAACCTGTGATACCATGTGGAAAGAAAAATTTCTCTGTGGCGCCACGTACCACCATGTACTGTGTCCGAAGTTTGATCAGAGAATTAAAAAGAGCATCTTTTAGTACCGCTGCGAGGATTTGCCCTGGAAGAATCACTTCCTGGTACGAGAAAGCATCCATGCTCTCGGGCTGCATACACCACGGTACATTACATGAGAAAATCTGAGAACACGTAGCTAGCCTTAGCCCAGCCAATAAAAACATGCAGTTGTCATATGTTCATTAAAAGTCCGCAGGCAGAGCGCAACTTTACCGGTATCTTCCCCCTTCGCAGCTGACGAAGCTTCCGAAACATTAATAGGAGAGTTTCGAATTTGCTACTCCATTCTTTTACATGGACAAGAACGTAACGATCGATTATGAACCTTCCTGCATCTTCGAATGTGCTTCCAGGCGGTAGCAACCAAGACACACCCCTCCAGAACACTTGGCCGAGCTGGTGCAAGGGCTGCACATGCCGGTAAAAAAAACGTAGAGTGGAAATCAGGCAGTGAGCATCTACCGCAGGTAATACAGGTGTGTATTATGTGAAATTAGCACACGATCCGCACCGAAGCCTACCCTGTGTTCTCTCAGGTCGGTATCAACAAAATCCTTTTCGTTCCCCCAAACTTCTTCAAAAAGCGCGTGCAGTTGAGTGGACTCCTCTAGATCGCCCCAAGTCCCTTCCATAAATTTGAGTTTAAACTGCTGAAGTGAAAGCCCTCCGCCAATGCAACGCAGCAGCAAGGGGAACGGACAGAAGTGCTCTTGCCGATTGAGTAGAATGCGATAACAGCATCTCCCATCCTCGGTGTCGAGCAATATGTTGGACGTGCATGTCCCATCAATTCTGTCGAAATTAAAGGCAGCGCGATTCCATAAGCACATGATCTCAACACCTAATAGGATTCGATCATCATCAATTCACCAATTCATCAGTCCCAGCCAACCTGCGCCTTGCGGTAGTCACACTCCAAACGCAGTGCCGGTTCAGTACACAAGAACAACTTCCCGTGTCTCACCTCTGACTTCTCAGGAGAACTGCAAGATCCGTGGCAAATATCTCCCGATTCCTAAAGCTCTCTCTCTTGAGAGCAATGGGATAGTTGGTCTTCTGCTGAATGACGAAGCGCAGCACGCGCTCATTGCCGTTTATTATGAAATAGCCACCCAATTCATCCAAGTCTTCTCCAGCGTTCACCATCTCAGTAGGGCTCATCCCTAAAACAGCCGATCGCCAAAAAGCACGTCCCCTGTGTCTGTTTGTTTGAGACGTCTGGTCCAGGAAAGGAAGTCCTATGCCAGAGTGCAAGTCTCTATGTAGTGCTTTTCCACATGTTGAGGCGTCTTTCACACCCATTTTAACCGGCGAGTCAACTGCTATGGGCAAGGGAAACACTGCAGATTTTCTCCATACACCGTTTCGGCTGACCTGACAAAGTGCATCGGTTGCTTTTCACCATGACCGGCACCTGGCCAACCACCATTGTTTTCTTGATGGCAGCATTGCTTTCATCTCCAGTGCGGTAGCAAACGAAGCTGACATGTAACGGAGCACCGTAGGAGATGTGCGAGTCTCTGCAGTGACGGGGAAGCAACCTACTGCCGGCGTCTGATTTTGCCTGCAAGCCCCCCACACCCAGTTTCTGAGGAAAGCCTAAAACGGCCTCTGCAATCCCCAACTTGAGGTCTGCTCAAAAATCAGAGAATCACAGAAAGTTCCGTTAAACAAAGATGGAAATGATGGCACTCTATTTGAACTGGAAGATCTACACAGCGTGCTCGCTCAAGCATGTATGAATAGTCTCGCAGACTCGGTGCTTCTTCAGATGCATACAGTCAGAAGGTTTGTAATATGGGTTGGCTTCGTGGCGGTCAGGGTCGTAGTTTGGATCGACATAGATAAATGGCAGCTCCTTAACCATTTCCTCCACATAACAATCCGCAAACGTGTTGTATGAGAGGATGTGAGGATATACGCATTGCTGCAATGCCGCATTGAAATGAGGGCTAGGCAGAGGAGATAGAGGGTTCAATAGTCTATCCCTAGCCTCATGACTGTGTCCAGCTCTTTGGTCCGATTCTACCGGTGCTGCGCCATTCGCCCCGTCGGGTGCCCTCCGTCGTTTAGTTGCCTGTATGGAGGCCATCTTGACTCGGTCGCTCTCCGTTCATCAATAGAAGCGGTGCGAGGGAGTACCAGTGGGAAGACTAGCCCTGCAAAGGGCGCAAAACCCAACAACAAGCGCTGCTTGTAGCGCTCCGCTCACGATAATCATGGGATCCGGAACCGGTCAGAAGGTCCTCACACCTTCCAGATTATACATTTAATTCATTATCCTGAAAGCCAAGGTCCTCTGGAGGTTACACTGGTGTGGAGAGCCCGCTGAGCGTAGAAGGCAGTGGGGCGAACTGGATAGCGTCTGCAAGCTTGCAGGTCTCTCTAAAGAACACGGCCCCTAAAAGCAAAATAAAAATAGGATTGTATGTCATTCAATTAAATATCCATTTAACGGGATGACCCGCAAATCCAAATCGGGGTACGAAAACCCGCCTGCTACGAGTTCTGCATGCAGAAAATGTAGTCTCGATACTCAACTGGCAGTTTGCTGGGTTCAATGTTTAAGAGCATGCGCTTTCTTCTGAAGACACACATGCGACTTTGTCTCTGTTTGAATTGTGTGTGGTTCCCGGTTCCCGGTTCCGTTGGTGGGAACGTGGGAATGCGTGCGTGGCAGGTTGACCCTGATTTTGCAATGTGTCAGCGCTCTCTTTGTTGGGCCATGTAGATACGGAACTGTTAAAAAGTTGAGCCTACAGCATGGGAACGCAGTGGAGGCCTTTTTAGGCCTGAGAATTGTTCACCTTCCCGAAGAAGGAGAGATGACAATGAAGATCTCAAAGCTGCCAAGGGGTCTGACGCGCTTCGTATGCCGCGTAGTGCAAAACTGAGAATCACAGCTAGCGCTTTCGGGACTCGCTGTGGAAAGGAGAGCAAAATAATGCATGAAGTGTGTGGCGCAGTAGGTTGAGGTGAGAGTGAGCCTTTGACGCCTTCAGACCTCTTGAGAAGGCAAGACGCACACTTGCGGCGGGAGAACCGTCTTCGCGGCACGCTGATGCAGGGCACAGGACCTATGGGCCGGTCCCATCCATCGGCAAATCGATGGCATAGGGCGCTCCCGTATTTCTTGGCATCCAGGGTGATCATCTGCGTGCGCTCCGTGAACAGAACTGACAGCCCGTTTCTGGCCATGGATAATTTAGTGGCGCATGTTGCAAGGTAAGTAATTATTTGCTTTGGTGCCGAAAGAGCTGCGGCAAAGTGGGCCGCAACAGGGATTACGTTGCTGAGCGGGAAAGTCACGAAATTGTCATGGTCAAGGCTAACTGTAGGGAACTGTCGGAGATGCTAGTAGAGGCGACTTGCTACAAGCGGCTGATTCGACACTTGAGGGGTTTCAGTAAACAGAACACGCAGCAAAAAGCCCGCAGAATACTTGGTGAACTTCCACAGCCGTATGGTTCCCCTTCATAGTGCACGAGAAAGCGACGAAAATAACTGCAACAGGACACCACAGTTGCCGATTGGTATTACACAAGAACCTAGAGCGCATCCGGTATAAGTCACCCGACTCCCCAATGCTTTTCATCCATACTCGGGACCACTGCTCGTAGCGGGATTCTTCTCAGAGTTGCGCCGAAGCTCTCACTTCCAGGGATGGGGGTTTGAATGGAAAATCCGCGAATACGCCACTTTTCCTTCAGGAGACGGATTCGGATGCCTTTGTTTATGCTTCTTCGCTTCGTTTCAAGGCGCATAGTCTTCTAAAGATAGAACCAGAATAGAAACAGCTATAATACAACAGTGCGCCACTGCATTGAAAGCTAATGCTCTGGTTGCTCATCGCATATCTCCTCGTTCTCACCTGTAGAATCTCATGGAACAGTAAGCCCAGATGCCGCTTAGAAGTGATTACTAGATACCCTTGCTGCAAAGTAACACTGTGAAGGTGCGCGCTGTAAGGGGTGGATATATAACTCTTGGTAGCAAGATTAAGCTCATATCAATTCTCGCTGCACCAGAGAACTGACATGAGCTTCACCTTGCTACCAAGCGCACATGCTATAAGCCAAGTTAGAGGCTAACGCAGCAGCAACTGCAGAGGAGTCACAAAACCTAGCTCTCAAGACTGTCTCCATATTGAAGACGTCACGCTGACCAAAACACGACGGCACATGGTAGAACCGGGCAGCGAGAGTCTTCGATACGAAAAATCACATGGTGTTACTAGGTGGTCTGGTCTGTCGGCGATCACATGCATTTGTACCAGGTACCACAGAAAAGAGGCTATGCGCACGGAGGGCCGAAGCACCGCCAGCCACGAATCCGCTGCTTTTGCATGCATTGGACCCACATACACGGCTTCCGCATGTCATGCTTTGAACTCTGCCGACGCGCGAAACACGCAGGCATTCTAGCGTGTAACAAGACAGCTTTCATCCATTTGTTCCACTGAGCAACCAATGACGTTCGTACTGAGTTTTGGTGCAACGCAGCCAAACGCTTAGCTGTCCTCCAATGGCCCTTCGGCGCCAGAATCTACGAATCCAAAGTCCCGAATAGCCGCTAAAAGTTCGTTGAGAGCCGCCTCGTCTTCTTCTTGTCCCTGATTCTGAGGCGGTTGCTGCGTGGGCTGACCGCCAAGCCTACCTACTGTCGTAGGCGGCAGCCAGCTACGAATTTCACTTTCACCAGCTCTGCCAGACATGCTGTTGACATCCACGCTGCTACTCACTTCCGGCAGCGACCTACCAGATGATGTGTTACTCTGCATTATTGCTGCCTGCGTTGCGAATGGAGAGCAACTACCACCACGCTCCTGACCTACCACTTGTGACATCATGGGTCCAGATGAACGTCGTTGCCCTTGTGTGGGGAAAGGTGAGTGAAGCAAAGGATATGCGGAAGCCGTTTCGGAGTCCGCTGTAGACCACGGACGATAGGGAGGCGGAATCCTACTTCCTGTCTGCAGTTGAAGTCTCTGGAGGCCCCCAGGGCCAAAAGCACCTCCCAACACTGTCGCTGACTTCCCTGGAACCGTAGTTGAGCGCTCATGATGCGTTTGGCCGACTTTTCCCCTTCCCTGAAGCATTGCTGCTGTGCTAGACAGAGTTGTCTGCGCGGCCACGTGTAGTGAAGATAATCCATGTCCACCTGCAGGCAGCATGCTTGAAGGAGCTGAAGGCTCTCTCATTGACGCCCACGGTAAAGAAGTGCCGGTTCTCCTATGATCGCCAGTTCCAGAGATCCATTGGTCCAGACGTGAATTTCCCCTTATTCGGGGAACTTGTGCTGTGCTTGGTGGCAGAGTCGTCTCAGCGTACGACAGTTGTGCAGCTGTGTCAGAGAATCCATGTTGCGCTCGAGGCAGCGTGCTTCGAGGGGCTGAAGGTGGATGTGTTAACATCCATTGGAAATTTGGTTCTTCGGGAAAAGAGCCACGGACCAGAGTAGCTGGCAAAAGTGGGCTTCGACCTGTTGGCGTCGCCTGCAACGCCAACGCCGTGTCGCTCCCAAAACTTCGCTGAAGTCCAAAACCTGAAAAAGCAGCTGTCTGGGAAAGCATGCTGTTAGGGGCACCAGTCCTTCTGCGTTCTCCACCTGGAAGCGCTGAAGAAGATAAGATCGGAAGTCCTGGCGTCGAAGTACGTAGCCGTGAACCTTGGTTCGCAGTTGGCTGCATAAAGCTTTGAGCGAGTGGTGCATTACGAGAGCCAGGGTGGGGAAGCGTATGAGGACCTGAACTAGTCTCCACTCTGTGCTGCCCTAAAAGACCTCCGAGCATTAAGTTGGAAGAACCGCGTGGCTCCGCGTGATGTGGCCCGCTTGCCGACCAAGGTGTTGCTTGCGCAAGTGGCTGTGTAGTACCATGCTCCCTCTGTTGCTGCTTAGCTCCAAAACGAGAACCAGGAGACTTTCCGAAAACTAGGCTGGCCTCCTCAAACCCAAGTGCGCCGACGAGATGGTCGACAGAGGTGGCTAAATGCTGTTGACTGCTTCCATTAGTAGTACTTCCGCAGTCGCCAAGACTTGGAGAGGGGCCTGACGGGAAACCACTTGTGCCCTGCGGCACCTCAAAATGCGAACTGGAACCTGGTGTCTCTAGGTGCTGCCTTCTTCTATACCTTGACCTGCCCCAGCGTAGGTCTACTTCCTTGCAATCTGGGTTCCAAGGGAGACCTCCAGCCTCTTGTACCTTCTGTTCTAGTTCCTTTTGAAACTCTTTCATGGACGTATAAGTTTTTGACCCGTAATACTGTTGTTGCTCTCGCGTGAAAAGTATGTAATTATTGGTTCTCATTTGACAGTACCGAAGAAACCAGTGAGTCGTTTTGTCAGTCAAGAAGCGACGAAGCTGCACACCCTGAAGAGCCTCCAATACGCGCAGTTGCGTTTCTACAGCGGCATCTTCCAAGTATCCTACAGATTTTCGGCCCATACGCTCTAAACCACCCAAGACAGCCACGATGTAAACGTTTATAATCGAAATCTCTCGAAGGACCCCGGTAACCCTCTTTTTATGATGATGCGGGGCCATTTCCATGGCGTCTTCGCGAGGCATTGACACTGCCTCAGCTAGATTCCGCAGCCAATTGTTTTCATTCACAAAAAATTCTAGATAAGGGTAAGAGCCAGACCGTTCTCTGCCTTTATATGCCAAAAGTAGCAGTCTCCCACCTGCCCGTGCCCTTCGAGGCTCTAATTCCGGCGGATTCAGCGAGAGGACACCAAGCTGAGCCACTAGAATCCTCAACATTATATTTGTAATTTGAATAGCGTGTTGAGGTTTGAGCAATGGCAGCAGTGCCTCACAGAGGACAGCACTGTGCTCGATGCGCTCGAGAAAGGATGAAAATCTGTCTCGTACGTCTTCAGGCAACTGCCGATTTCCCCACTTGTCCAAGTCATCATCATTCCGTATCCGTGGAGGTGCTGTTGGTGATGCATCCCCTTCCGACGAAACGAAAGCTCCCCCATGTTCAGCTTGCAGCGCATACGATTCCTCCTCTTCTCCATCCTGGTTTCCTTCCCCGAAACAAGAGTGGTCCAGATAAAAGCCGCCGCTGGCCAAAAGCCTATGTGTAGCACCATGCCGCTCAATATACGCAATGGCATAAAAGCAGCGAATCAGAACGTATGTCGTTGCTAAGGATGCTAGTGTCACTGCCAACAGAAGGGAAGCTGACGGAGCCGATGGCTTTTTCCTAGCTTGCCGATGAAGCAAGTAAAACCCTATGGGACCCTCATCTCTGGCCAATTCTCGAGCTGTGAAGCTCTGTTGAAGATTATTTTCATCCGATAAGGCTCGTTGCTCGTCGTGGGCAGTATGACTCCGATTTGCCTCCATGGCAGCAACCTAAGAACTTCATCCGCGTCTCCACCTCTGATACGTGAATTCGGATTGGGTGAAATCGAGCGCAAATGTAAATTCAAACTTTCCGTCGTAATGGCATTTCATGGAGAAGCACTTTTAGGTAGATTTCTCTACAAAATCCTTAACGGGCGCCGTCGCCCCAGTTCCACGAAATGGGGGAAGGAAAAGTGCCCACCGAAAAAACGCTAATGCCTACTGAACATCTAGAACACCCCCTGGACTCAGAAGCTTGTTTACCAGCTGTAAGTTGAGCATTCTTGCTGACAGAAGACCAGAGAGGTCCAGTCCCGTTGATATGCTCAGTGTCTATTTAAGGCTTAGAATGGCACGAGGAGAGTCCAATAGAACCCACTTTTATTCACAGCAGGAACTTGGCGCAAAGGAGCGCGGTTAGGTCGACAGTTTGCTTAGGGGCAATTTGTCCTGTCGCGTGAAGTTGCTGTATCGACGTAACCATGAAATGCCCATTTGTGGGGAAACAGTGTCAGTCCTTCGACCTGTTGATTTGTGCCGAATTTTTTGAGCACCAAGATAAGAAAAATGTGATGTCAGTCCTTGATTACTTTTGAAACGCTGCGATATGTTGTTTGCTGCCTTAAGGAAACAGGAAGGCGCCCGAAGCGCCCTGCACGAACCCTACAGTCACCACTGGAACACGCGGCTGCTGGAGGTCCATCTTCAGCTACATAAACAATTTAAAGAACTGAATATGAAGTATATCGGGCAATTCGGGCGCAGATACGTTATGGGGCTGATGAAGTTTCGGCACCGCAACAACGATGAGCCTGGGAGTCTCCAGTGCTGTCATCGTTGCACTGTGATTCAGTGCGCCATGGCGTTATTTTCGACAAAAGTTTAAGTGTATACCTTATAAAAGGCGGCTTATCCCCAGGAAGGCCGAAATACTGTGGCGAATATTGGGCAATTGAGAGGTTCTTCTCTGTCCATCTTGGTACATTGCGATTGGACAATCGATGGGTTCCACTTAAGCCAGAGTGCAAAAACCATAATTGGAGAGCTGGTCTCCACTTATAATTCAGCATAGGAGTTCGTGAGTCTTTTGTGCTCAACCATTTCTGACGCATCTCACTTGCATCTCACTAGAACTGTGACACACTAGCGATCCCAGGTGTGGGGTACTACTATTAAGCAGGCAACCCACGTACAGGAGACTAACCAAGTTTCTGATGTAATACTTAATCAGGTTAAAGTGTAAATTCTGCACAGGGATTGACCATGAGGCGGTTTGGCAATGCCCCTCAGTACTACTGTATGCTGTACTAGCAGTTGTGTACACAGTTCAACATCATGCGGGGCAGGTGGTCTACTAACTACCTACAGACAGACAGTCAAACTGAATAATTTGTATTTCGGTGCAGATGCCTTGGTCGTACATTCAGTAGGAGAAGCGGGGCCGAAGCGGGGCGGGAGGCGTTGCTTCCCCGCCCGTACTGGCCGTCAATATGGCTTTTCTAGTAGAAGTTTGTAAATACTACGCTTTCGCTGAATGTTTCCGCTTCAAGTCATGATTCTACAAAGCAGTCTCACGAGTGTTGATCTCAAGAATGACTGTCGTTTGGCATCCACAACCCCTCTTATGACTAAACTACTTCGGCAGCTCCGTGGCCGTGCGCACAATGCACACAATTATATCTCAAGTATATAAGCACAAGACATACGCAGACTCCAAAAGGCACGGACTGGAGTGCGGTGTGGGCGGTAAGGTCTGGCTCAGCAGCAAACTTAACCAAGCGCACTGGAACATTATCAAAGTAGTTGTGCCCTGATATTTTCCAAGTTTCTCAAAGTGTGACCCACCACTCCCGCGACTGTAGCTCGGTAAGGAGAAATCTCTGAGTCCCTTTATGGCGCTGCGTCGCAGACGATATTAGCCCCCCCCTTCTGTTCTCATGCTTAATGCGCTCGTCTCTGAAGCTTTCCGGAACCTTTTCCCACCAAGCATACACTAAGTCTTCTGCGTTTCACCTTGTTATATGTAGCTGTGTCAATGTCCTGTTCCTATGAGCGCTTAGCTGAACCCTACCATCACAGCAAACAGTGAGGTGGTTAGTATTAGATATTAGCTTCGCGTGCAGCCACACCCGTTATTCCTATGACCGCTTAGCTGAACCCTATTATCACGTCAAGCAGTGAGTTGGTTGGTATTATATAATAGTTTCGCGTGCAGCCACCTCCGTGATCCTTAGCATTCTACTGGCTGCAGTTAATATATGTAGGTGCTTTTCACCGCTTACGAGATTTTGAAGTTATGGGGCAAGCGTATAGAGACTGCGGTGCTGCGACTATAGTATGAGACCGTGGACAACACAAACGTCAACGTGGGTCTTAACTACGGATAAGCTAAGCGCTTCCTGTAGGAACTCCAGTTCTTGAGATGAGTAAAAGGGTGCCCCAAAAAGAATGCAGCACGAAGGAAAGTTATTGCCTGAGCGAGTTGAGGAAGTAAAGCGAAACAGGACCTCTCGTACGACAAATATGCAACAATGGTGCTCTTGCTCTACTTTTCCCGCGCTTTGGCACCATCCTTTGTACACTTTTAATGTAAACTTCTTCCAGACGAATATACGGGGTTTTGGGAGCCTCACTTGACGACGGCTACGGCCACGCATCCAGCGCCCTTCACAAATTGCCTGTTTACTCATATGGATCGCTTCCGCATACTTTGAAGTTAGCTGGGAAGCAATTCCCTACCAAACCAGCCTTCTTCATACTTTTGAAGCTCTTCAGTGGTGTAGTACTACCGTAGCTCGTCAAAAGGTTGCTTGCAGGGCGGGGTGGACGCCCCCAGCCGTTCAGGAGTTTAGAGGCTTAATTTCGGAGTATCTTATTCGCTTTGGTGTCAGTTAGGCCCTGTGAGCTTGCATTGTATAAGTTGCTATGCTTTTTCCTGTATACATCTTAGTCACTAACTTCGTAATTAGCTTATGCACACAACAGGCCCTAAGAGGCTTTTCCTTGGCAGCCAGCAATTGGGTACGCCAGGGCGCCATTACCATGACTTGCGGGGGAAAAGCCCCAGCTGTTCCGTTCGTTACTCACTTCAAAAAAAAGGATTTATCTGTAAAATTCAAGCCGATCACTGCTTGGCGCGGATGATCCCACCCCTACACACCTGCGGCTTGATGTTTTCAAGTCAATCGTTTCATGACCTTGTCCCTAGATCCAGAGCAAAAGCTCTCCTAAACCTATTATCGTTCAAAAAGGCAATCTAAAGATCCTGGCAATGGCTATCTTCTGCAAGAGCTTCCAAGTGCATCTAGGTGTACACGACGCGTATCTAGTGCTGTCTATTACACTGCGGGGCTTCCATACCGAGCCTTAAATCACAAACACTTCCTAAAGATGCTGTGAAATTCTCTGAGAAAGTAAAGAACCAGAAATTACATACCTTTTCCCTTCATTTCTCTAGCAAGCTGCGCGCATGCGTAGCTTACCAACAGGCCCAGAGCGTCGCAGCCAGAGGCTGTGGGTTGCAATGGCTGCGGCTGAGGCAGGCGCACCCCCAGCTACCATCAACCTAGAAAGCCGTGTGGGGGAAAGGAGAAAGAAGAGTTTAGGGTTGACTCCTGTGGAATTCTGTAGGATCCTTTTTCATTTTTACTCAAAGATGTCCCACAGGAAGTTCGAAAGGCCGCGCCACGGCTCTCTGGGCTTCTGCCCCCGGAAGCGCTGCCGCCGGCATAGGGGAAAAGGTAGGTAGTAGGATCAGGCTTTCGGCTGGACTGATTACCAAAGCTCCACAATTTCTAAGTGCTGCACTTTACATGTTGCAGTCTTATTGGCTGATTCTTCAATCGCAGAGAGCCCACAGTTTACAGCACAATTACCACCCCTCATCCTCGCAGCAATGGAGATAGATGGTTGATAGGTTCTTCTTCCTTTTTGTGAAATGCAGTAGATCTGTTTCCATTAGTTTTCTTCCTACTGTGCACGTCGTAGCTTTCCAGTACCAGTGAACAGGTAATCCCCGGAAGCCCATACACTTGCGGGGAAGTGTGTGTTACTAAATTCAGCCACTCTCATGCCATGGAGTTCCATTTTGTATGCATTTTCTTTATGTTCAGTAAAGGCCTTCCCCAAAGATGACCCTTCGAAGCCTCCACACCTCACAGCTTTCATGGGCTACAAGGCCGGCATGACGCACATTGTCCGCGAGGTGGAGCGTCCTGGCTCAAGTACGTTATGGGTTCACCACGGATTTGTTAAACGTGTCCGCTAGACTCTTGTGCTTTGGAGGAGGCTGCTTTTTGGTGTTGGAGTGCATGGCGCTGGGTTTAAATGCGCGCTACTCGGAGCGTTGCAGTCCTGTTAGCTCAGCTTCTACAGTTCGTGATAGCACCGCACTTCATTGTCTAGAATATGGGCGCTAGGATTAAATGCGCGCTGCTCGTAGCGTTGCTTCGACCCTTCTGCTATCTGCAAGCTCCTTAACTCGTCTCTTTGAGGTGAGTTTGGTTGAGTATGTTTGAAAACAGCAGCGCCATAGATCGAGTGGATTGAGTTGAGCTCCGCTCCTCAATGCAGGCTTCCATATTCCTGGTCTTGGGTTACTGGTTTTGTGACAGCAATACGCTTGCTGTATTGCTGTGAGATGAAACCTGACTCGCCGATGCGGGGCTGATCCTGAGAAAAACCATGGAAGCATCATTTGCCTAACAACCTATGCGGTGTGCTGTGGAGCGTTGGTGCGGGTGTACTTACGATGCGTGTTGAGACATCATCGCATTGGGTGGGGCACGGCTCTGGGGATGAATGCAAGCCTGATTTTAAGGATAGCTGACTTAGCGCCGATTTCTTTGCGCGAATTTTGTTTGGAGCTCTTGTCCGAGTTGTCGATGTGAGAGCTCTGTTCTGCACGCTTTTGATTACATATTTTCGTTGATCTTCTCGACAACTTGATTACGCCAATTGATGATAGCACACTTTTTGATCAATTCGTCTGATTCGGTATGAAGACTTCAGAGAACCATGCATCACCATCTGACAGTTTGTTTATGCCACCATTTTGCTTTGTAGCTGACGGTGTATTTCTAGAAAGATGGATCAGGATATCAGAACGGTGGACTTAATGTGTATATCATCAATCCTGCATTTCTGCTGTCCGAAAAGCTCCCTGAGAATTTTTTTGAGCAGCAGCGCCGGAGATTGGTCTGCCTGAATTGAGCTCCTCTTCTGAATGCGCGATTCCACATTCATGATCAGCGGTTAATGGTTGTCCCACAGCGGTGCATGACATGTACTGCCAATATTGTCGTGAGGTCAAAATTCATTGGTTTATGGGGGACATACTGGGGAGTGACATGGCAGCGCAAATGCGTTGATATGAGCGTGTCGGGTGCTTGATTCTTATGAATCTGAACTAATGTGGAGCGACGTGGTTTTTCCTGTGTATATTCAGAGCTGCACAAAAAGGAGGTTGTAGAGGCCGTGACAATTGTGGAATCGCCTCCGATGGTCTGCGTCGGCTTGGTTGGCTACATTGAGACTCCCCAGGGCCTACGTGCATTATCGACTGTCTGGGCTGGACACTTGAGCGAAGAGTGCCGTCGTCGGTTCTACAAGAACTGGTACAAAAGCAAAAAGAAGGCATTCACTCGCTACTCGAAAAAGTACGCTGAGAATAACAAGATGCAGGCTGAAATCGACTCCATCAAACAGCATTGTGCAGTTATCAGGGCGATCTGCCACACGCAGCCTAGCAAGACTCCCACAGGACTCAGGAAGGCGCACATCATGGAGATCCAGGTCAATGGTGGTACTGTTGCAGACAAGGTGAGACTAGAATTCGGAGCTTTGCCACCAGTATGGAGTTGCCGAACAGTGCACTTTCATGGGTTCACGAGCATACATTTGGGGAACGACTCTTATTTCGTTTCGTTGCTATTTCTTTGTACAAGCTACGTTTTGTAGACGTGTTTTCTGCTACCAACTTCTCCAGTTTTTGTTGAAGTGCGCCACACAGGTTGATTTCGTGACCAAGATGTTCGAATCACCAGTGCCGATAAGCGCCGTGTTCGAGCAAGACGAAATGCTGGACGTGATTGGTGTGACGAAAGGCCACGGGGTGAAGGGTGTGGTTTCTCGTTTCGGTGTGACCCGCCTACCTCGCAAGACCCATCGTGGCCTGCGTAAGGTTGCATGCATTGGAGCCTGGCACCCTGCCAGGGTGCAGTTCCAAGTGCCGCGTCACGGTCAAAAGGGCTACTTCCACCGCACGGAGATGAACAAGAAAGTGTATCGCATTGGCAGCGGCAGCGATCCTCGCAATGGCTCCACTGACGCTGATCTCACCGAGAAACGCATCACTCCAATGGGCGGTTTCCCTCATTATGGGGAGGTCAGGAGCGACTTCATCATGATCAAGGGCTGCATCGTCGGCTGCAAGAAGAGACCTATAACAATGCGCAAGACGCTCGTACCGCGTACTTCTCGCAGGGCTCTGGAGAACATTCACCTGAAATTCATCGATACCTCGTCAAAGTGGGGTCATGGCCGCTTCCAGACTTCCGACGAGAAGGCCAAGTTCTATGGACCTCTGAAGCGCACGGCTGCAGTTTAAACTTGGGCATCGAGTTGAACAGAACAAGGGGCGCGGCAGAATACAGCAAGTGGGGCCTTGTTAAGGTGGCAGGCAATCGTGAAACCAGACGTTGCTGCATTGCCGAGTGCACAGCGTGCGTACAAGTTCGTTGGTCTGCTCAGGGCTGCCCTATGGATGGGGTTGCGTTACTTTTGCTGCCACGCTATGAACTGGGACGTGGGGTTTAAGATTTGTTTAATCTTAGAGGATGTTCTACATAGGTGTAAAACTGCGTAGAAGTAGTTCTGTTAGCTTCTACAGTTCGTGACAGAACCTCACTTCATTGTCCAGAGTATGGGCGCTAGGATTAAATGCGCGCTGCTCGCAGCGTTGCTGCGAACCTTCTGCAATCTGCGAGCTCCTTAACTCGTCTCTTTGAGGTGAGTTTGGTTGAGTATGTTTGAAAATAGCAGCGCCATAGATCGAGTGGATTGAGTTGAGCTCCGCTCCTCAATGCAGGCCTCCATATTCCTGGTCTTGGGTTACTGGTTTTGTGACAGCAATACGCTTGCTGTATTGCTGTGAGATGAAACCTGACTCGCCGATGTGGGGCTGATCCTGAGAAAAACCATGGAAGCATCATTTTCCTAGCTTTGCGTGTGGGCGGTTCCAATCAAAGATATTTTTGTGGACGCTAATTTATTTCCTGATTGTGTTGGTGTATTGTCGGGGATGTTCGCTGCGTTGTGTAGTGTCGTTGGATTATTCTTCAAGCATCGAATTTATGCCTTCGATCGTTTGTGTATGGGCTTCTGTTATCTCGGGGTGTGAGTTTGCTCGTGTCGTGCTGATAGTGTTGCACTTCTTGATTACTTGACTACCATTGTTCAACGCACGATGATTTCAATAGCCGCGTGTTGTCTAAATATTTTGGGCGCTGGGTTTAAATGCGCGCTACTTCTAGCGTTGCTGCGACCCTTCTGCTGTCTACAAGCTCCTTAACTCGTCTCTTTGAGGTGAGTTTGGTTGAGTATGTTTGAAAACAGCAGCGCCATAGATCGAGTGGATTGAGTTGAGCTCCGCTCCTCAATGCAGGCTTCCATATTCCTGGTCTTGGGTTACTGGTTTTGTGACAGCAATACGCTTGCTGTATTGCTGTGAGATGAAACCTGACTCGCCGATGTGGGGCTGATCCTGAGAAAAACCATGGAAGCATCATTTTCCTAGCTTTGCGTGTGGGCGGTTCCAATCAAAGATATTTTTGTGGACGCTAATTTATTTCCTGATTGTGTTGGTGTATTGTCGGGGATGTTCGCTGCGTTGTGTAGTGTCGTTGAATTATTCTTCAAGCATCGAATTTATGTCTTCGATCGTTTGTGTATGGGCTTCTGTTATCTCGAGGTGTGAGTTTGCTCGTGTCGTGCTGATAGTGTTGCACTTCTTGATTACTTGACTACCATTGTTCAACGCACGATGATTTCAATACCCGCGTGTTGTCTAAATATTTTGGGCGCTGGGTTTAAATGCGCGCTACTTCTAGCGTTGCTGCGGCCCTTCTGCTGTCTACAAGCTCCTTAACTCGTCTCTTTGAGGTGAGTTTGGTTGAGTATGTTTGAAAACAGCAGCGCCATAGATCGAGTGGATTGAGTTGAGCTCCGCTCCTCAATGCAGGCTTCCATATTCCTGGTCTTGGGTTACTGGTTTTGTGACGGCAATACGCTTGCTGTATTGCTGTGAGATGAAACCTGACTCGCCGATGTGGGGCTGATCCTGAGAAAAACCATGGAAGCATCAGTTTCCTAACTTTGCGTGTGGGCGGTTCCAATCAAAGATATTTTTGTGGACGCTAATTTATTTCCTGATTGTGTTGGTGTATTGTCGGGGATGTTCGCTGCGTTGTGTAGTGTCGTTGAATTATTCTTCAAGCATCAAATTTATGTCTTCGATCGTTTGTGTATGGGCTTCTGTTATCTCGGGGTGTGAGTTTGCTCGTGTCGTGCTGATAGTGTTGCACTTCTCGATTACTTGACTAAGATTGTTCAACGCACGATGGTTTCAATAGCCGCGTGTTGTCTAAATATTTTGGGCGCTGGGTTTAAATGCGCGCTACTTCTAGCGTTGCTGCGACCCTTCTGCTGTCTACAAGCTCCTTAACTCGTCTCTTTGAGGTGAGTTTGGTTGAGTATGTTTGAAAACAGCAGCGCCATAGATCGAGTGGATTGAGTTGAGCTCCGCTCCTCAATGCAGGCTTCCATATTCCTGGTCTTGGGTTACTGGTTTTGTGACAGCAATACGCTTGCTGTATTGCTGTGAGATGAAACCTGACTCGCCGATGTGGGGCTGATCCTGAGAAAAACCATGGAAGCATCATTTTCCTAGCTTTGCGTGTGGGCGGTTCCAATCAAAGATATTTTTGTGGACGCTAATTTATTTCCTGATTGTGTTGGTGTATTGTCGGGGATGTTCGCTGCGTTGTGTAGTGTCGTTGGATTATTCTTCAAGCATCGAATTTATGCCTTCGATCGTTTGTGTATGGGCTTCTGTTATCTCGGGGTGTGAGTTTGCTCGTGTCGTGCTGATAGTGTTGCACTTCTTGATTACTTGACTACCATTGTTCAACGCACGATGATTTCAATAGCCGCGTGTTGTCTAAATATTTTGGGCGCTGGGTTTAAATGCGCGCTACTTCTAGCGTTGCTGCGACCCTTCTGCTGTCTACAAGCTCCTTAACTCGTCTCTTTGAGGTGAGTTTGGTTGAGTATGTTTGAAAACAGCAGCGCCATAGATCGAGTGGATTGAGTTGAGCTCCGCTCCTCAATGCAGGCTTCCATATTCCTGGTCTTGGGTTACTGGTTTTGTGACAGCAATACGCTTGCTGTATTGCTGTGAGATGAAACCTGACTCGCCGATGTGGGGCTGATCCTGAGAAAAACCATGGAAGCATCAGTTTCCTAGCTTTGCGTGTGGGCGGTTCCAATCAAAGATATTTTTGTGGACGCTAATTTATTTCCTGATTGTGTTGGTGTATTGTCGGGGATGTTCGCTGCGTTGTGTAGTGTCGTTGAATTAATCTTCAAGCATCGAATTTATGTCTTCGATCGTTTGTGTATGGGCTTCTGTTATCTCGAGGTGTGAGTTTGCTCGTGTCGTGCTGATAGTGTTGCACTTCTTGATTACTTGACTACCATTGTTCAACGCACGATGGTTTCAATAGCCGCGTGTTGTCTAAATATTTTGGGCGCTGGGTTTAAATGCGCGCTACTTCTAGCGTTGCTGCGACCCTTCTGCTGTCTACAAGCTCCTTAACTCGTCTCTTTGAGGTGAGTTTGGTTGAGTATGTTTGAAAACAGCAGCGCCATAGATCGAGTGGATTGAGTTGAGCTCCGCTCCTCAATGCAGGCTTCCATATTCCTGGTCTTGGGTTACTGGTTTTGTGACGGCAATACGCTTGCTGTATTGCTGTGAGATGAAACCTGACTCGCCGATGTGGGGCTGATCCTGAGAAAAACCATGGAAGCATCAGTTTCCTAGCTTTGCGTGTGGGCGGTTCCAATCAAAGATATTTTTGTGGACGCTAATTTATTTCCTGATTGTGTTGGTGTATTGTCGGGGATGTTCGCTGCGTTGTGTAGTGTCGTTGAATTATTCTTCAAGCATCAAATTTATGTCTTCGATCGTTTGTGTATGGGCTTCTGTTATCTCGGGGTGTGAGTTTGCTCGTGTCGTGCTGATAGTGTTGCACTTCTTGATTACTTGACTACCATTGTTCAACGCACGATGATTTCAATAGCCGCGTGTTGTCCAAATATTTTGGGCGCTGGGTTTAAATGCGCGCTGCTTCTAGCGTTGCTGCGACCCTTCTGCTGTCTACAAGCTCCTTAACTCGTCTCTTTGAGGTGAGTTTGGTTGAGTATGTTTGAAAACAGCAGCGCCATAGATCGAGTGGATTGAGTTGAGCTCCGCTCCTCAATGCAGGCTTCCATATTCCTGGTCTTGGGTTACTGGTTTTGTGACAGCAATACGCTTGCTGTATTGCTGTGAGATGAAACCTGACTCGCCGATGTGGGGCTGATCCTGAGAAAAACCATGGAAGCATCAGTTTCCTGACTGTGCGTGTGGGCGGTTCCAATCAAAGATATTTTTGTGGACGCTAATTTATTTCCTGATTGTGTTGGTGTATTGTCGGGGAGGTTCACTGGGTTGTGTAGTGTCGTTGAATTAATCTTCAAGCATCGAATTTATGTCTTCGATCGTTTGTGTATGGGCTTCTGTTGTCTCGGGGTGTGAGTTTGCTCGTGTCGTGCTGATAGTGTTGCACTTCTTGATTACTTGACTACCATTGTTCAACGCACGATGATTTCAATACCCGCGTGTTGTCTAAATATTTTGGGCGCTGGGTTTAAATGCGCGCTACTTCTAGCGTTGCTGCGGCCCTTCTGCTGTCTACAAGCTCCTTAACTCGTCTCTTTGAGGTGAGTTTGGTTGAGTATGTTTGAAAACAGCAGCGCCATAGATCGAGTGGATTGAGTTGAGCTCCGCTCCTCAATGCAGGCTTCCATATTCCTGGTCTTGGGTTACTGGTTTTGTGACGGCAATACGCTTGCTGTATTACTGCCAGATGAAACCTGACTCTCCGATGCGGGGCTGATCCTGAGAAACACCATGGAAGCATCAGTTGTCTATCTCGGTGTGCAGGCAGTTGTGATGCACTGAAATGCCGCTTTTTGGGGTGCTGGGCCTTTATTTGACACACCAGCGCCACAAAACAAGTCAATGCTTCACTATGACGGCATATTGGTAGGCCCGTCCTTCATTGCGTATGTAGGACTTGTCCTCAAGAGACGCCGTGGAAATGTCTGTGTTTTTCAGTTAATCTATTGTCCGTGTCCGGATGCCATTTCTCATCGGTGTGTCTTTTCCATAAAGTTCTTTTTGGCCTGCTGATGATCTAGTTCCACCCTGTCGTCTGACTTACGATGACGATTGCAGGATTACATGCATCACCATCTGAAAGCTATATGATCTCCACCCTGTTGTCTGACTTACGATGACGATTGCAGGATTACATGCATCACCATCTGAAAGCTATATGCTCTTCGGTCATGTTCCTTTTTCGTTTTATGGCTGATTGTTAACTCCTATTGGCACCAAAATGTCCAGGCGTTTTAGTCATTGGATTCCAATCCGCGGCGCCCGTAGCACTGCTGCGACCCTTCCGCTGTGTACGAGCTAGGTTAGCGTATATCTGTGTTTCTCGTCCGTCAACGAGCAGATAAGCTTGATAGGAGAATATTTGAGACCAGGAGTGCTTAGCAGGTTGAGCCCTGTTCCTCAATGAAAGCTTCCGTATTCCCGATCTTGGGCTACGGTTTGTTTGTCGCAGCAAGGTGGAGCATTTATTGCTGTCAGTTGACACCCGGCTCGCCGAGGCGGGGCTGACCGTGAGAACATCCACATAGGTGTTACTCGCCCTGTTCCATCCACAGGGTTGGCAAAGCCAAGGTGGATGCCAGGATGGTTCTAGCGGAGCGTTTGTGGCTTTCCCATGAGCTACTGCTAGCAGTCAGATTGGGGAAGATGCAACATTGTTGTCGAGTTTTCACCACTTTGAAATTATATTTTGACAAAATTTAAGTCCTGTGTTTCACGGTGACGTACGCATTGCAATGCGACTAGAAGGGGATTGTTAGGAGCCCAGTTTCTGCTTGTACTATAGTGCTGTGCTCGAACTAGGTTCACTCACAGGGCATCAGTTCCCAAGGTTAGAATTTGGTGGGGAGGAATGAAACAGGAGCTACGCAGGGGTCTTCAGCACGCTACTTGAGGAAAGCACCTCGAGACAGCGTGGTGTAGTGGCTATCACCCGAATACGCCGCTGCCCCGGCACACCTTCAGGTGGCTCAGGTGTACAGCTACGTACGCTCCACCTGGCTAGTGGGTGCTAGTAACTATTTCAGAATTTTTTCATCTATTTAGTTCGAAAGAAAGGAACGCTGAGTGAATGGGGCGTAAGCAAGTGAAGCCGACGCTCCATGCATTTTGCCTCAAGTGCTTGCCCTTTCTTGAAACAGTCATGCTCTTGCTTTCCTTCCACCTCGAGGCTGCCCGTCTTAAGAGCTATCGCCTGTCAAATCGACTGTATCGGGGTCGATGCCGTGCCTGGAATTTTAACGAAAACATAGATTCCCTAACAAGTATCGGTGAAGCACCGAACGCGCATGTGCGGAATATATGCATGGAACATATAATGAAACAAATTAAACAGAGGAACGAAACTGCGTTGCTTACCGCCGAAGGTTTGCACGCTCAAGGGCGTAGGGCCAGCATGTCGTATTGTAGTTATGGTAATCTGGGATAGAATATGACCTGGGGAGCGAAGTACACTTCTATACACCGTACGCTTGCAGCTTCGACAAGAGAAGTGATGAACGATACATACACTCTTCTATTTTGATGAGATCTACTTAACTTCGCTGGAAGTTACAGTTTCGTTCACGTGATGAAAATACCAGCGAAAAGAGGAAAACACATAGTCAAGCGAAATACAAAGAACAAAACATGAACACCCAAAAGAAGCTAACCACAACGTTAGCTACAAATGTGGCGGAAGTGGCACAGGAGAACAGGCGATGCGCAGGAACTAGACAAAGGCAGACTAAGGGGACTGTACAAATACTTGACTTAAACTATTCAAGTGTATTTCTCAGTTGCATTTACAGCTCTTCTTGCCGATCATTGTTTTGCTTGTGTTCATTGGCATATACGTTTGGCTCACCATCGCGCATACTTGTCAAGAGCCACAATGCCCACAACGCTGCCCCAAAATGTCTTTGAAAACCAGCCCGACTTGAACAAAAGGCCCATGTGCGCCATTGCCTGAAGCTAACACATAACGCACAAGTGAATTCATCTAGACCAAACATAGATGAAAAAAGCAGACACGCCACGTGTGGATAAACGGAAGGGGACATGAAACAGAATTTAATGAACACAATCGAAAACCAAATATATGATCCACCGAGCGTTGCTTAACAGAGAAACACGCCTGAACCACGAAAAGGTAGTATGCAGCCACGTAAGACCACAAAAGCATTAGATCTCCTTGAAGCCAACGTTTGTATTCTACAAAGCTGTCGGCTTGCGGAAAGCCCAAGTAAAAGAGATCTTATCGAGCTTTCTTGTTCACTTGTACTGGGAAGAACTCCATGGCAATGTAGAGGCACGAAGATTGCGAACCTGCAACTCCGAGCCCATACTTGAAATCGGTGCGAAACAAAGTCGTTGCTTTCAGACTGAATATGATTTAAAAATTGAAACGGGGAAGAAAAGAGCTCTTCTTCACTCCACTCGTGCCCCATGGACGACAACTTGTTCCAGTGCTTACCACGCAGTATTTGGTCCTTTCCCCTGTCAGTTTCGTATTAATTACAGTGGTCACAAGCTTCTAAGGCCTAAATCTCTAAATTAGGTATTTTTCCTCAAACCGGAAGGTTCCATCTGTGTGCTGCAGAAGAAAAACCAAATGAAGCCAGCCCCGAAGCTGCCGACGCTGCGTCCTATTGTGTTTTATTCAGTTCTCATTTGCTTTTAGTTTCTTTGCAGGTAAGTTCTATGGTCTCTTTCTTATTATTATGTTGGGTATTTTTGCCTTTCGGCAATGCTTGTAACGATCGT
Organism: Eimeria tenella; assembly: GCF_000499545.2. Lineage (NCBI taxonomy): Eukaryota > Apicomplexa > Conoidasida > Eucoccidiorida > Eimeriidae > Eimeria > Eimeria tenella. The sequence goes on along the minus strand of NW_013543383.1, from coordinate 174,556 downwards.
AGGAATCGTTGTGAGGTGTGGCCGATCATGCTGACCCAGTACTCTGCAAGCAGTTACATTTATGTCAGAATTTGGGTTTCTTTTTTCCTTCTTTCCTCCATCTATTTTCCTCTGTGCTAGTTCTCCTACCTACTTAAGTTTCCTGGCCAATTTGCCTTCCTTTTCATCTTAAAGGACGTGACCCCTTTGTACACCGACGCCTCTTCACAGAAAACAGCACAAACAGGTGCAGGTCTGTGGCCACAGCCATGGAGAAACGAAGCGAATCTGAGTCACGCAATGCCTTTGTAAAACTAAACTCTAGAGTATGTCAAGGTGTTCGGGACGAACACGGGCAGGCGATGCCAGACGAGCCAGTAATTGCAGACAACTCAAGCTATTCGCTTTCAGTTTTGATAACGGTGCCGGGATTTTTGTAAAGCAGACGCAACAACTTCGACCAAGTGTCCCCCATCATTTGCACGTTTCCATGCGGCTGGTTGAGATGCTGATGTTGCCCATACGTTGCATCTCTTCATCGGTTAATACTTCGTCTGCAGTTGGGCGACTCGGGGGCTACCGTGCATTCACGTTTCATCACTGCGCCCTGTCGACATATTCCAAGAATTAAAAATTCTCCTTCGGCGGTACCTCTATTCGGGCTTAAACCCCTATCTTCAATCCTACTTGGCGACCTGCCTTTGGGCCCAAATGAAAACTATGTGCCATAATCACTTAGAATTAAAGCAGCACGAACACGACGTTACAGCTTTCTTGGGTTCACCATTCGCCGGCTACGCATTTTAAAAGATAATTCGTATTTAAAGTTTAACCGACGCGGGTGCAGGGCCTCACCTGTACAGATTCACAGACCAAAGAAAAGAGCTCATAGAGAGACAAAAAACAGATGACGTGTGCCCCGTTTACTACTTCTCCTTTAGTATCATTGGCCCATTTACTTGGTGGAAGTGCCCACATTGCATCGCTCGCTTGCACAGAAATCGAGTTTTACGGGGACTGTTTACTTTCCGTTTTTCTGCAGTGTAGCCTGACGCATTATGCAGATTCGTCTCGCGAGGCAGCACCCGTTGAATTTGCATGCACTTCCTTACTTGTACATATCTAATGTATATTTTTTCTCCAGAAGTCGTAGCGAAGCTATGGGGACGAAAAAACGAATACTACAGCAGTTCATCGCAGTCCACGCTACAACTACGGAACTGGGCGATGCTCATTTTCAGCGCCAAGTCGTGAAAGTACTACTATCTTCACGCCCGATGCGATACGGTGAGAAATGAAAAGATAAAGAGGAACAAGCTCAAAAGGCCTAGTCAAAGGGAAAAGGGGAAGGGGCCAGCACAAACGAAAAAGAAAAGTTGCTAAACAAAAGCAACAGAAAACGGCGAATGTGGTAATCGAAAGGACAAAAATGTATGTATGTGGACTGAGCGCTTTTTTCGTCTGCATTTCCGGCTGACGGAAAAGCCAGTGAACCATCACGAGGCAGACTAAATAGGTCCTGGCCAACACGGTGAAATAGCAGGGGCAAAAAACTGAAGGAAATGGGACTAGCAATCGATAAAAGAAAAAGGCACTTGAGCACAGAACAAGAAAAGGAACACTGGAATGGTGAATGCTGAAGCACACGCGACAAGCTCAAATAATTTTCCCTCCGAAAGTGCACTCGATTCGAAATGCAGAAAATGAGTAGCTCATTCGGCTTATTGTGCAACGATTCATATATGTTACTCTTTACATTTCCTTCCACGAGCGAACTTCCTGTCCTTCAGGAGCCTCAAGAGTCTGAAGAGCACACGAAAGTGCAAAAAAAAAGGCAAAAACAGGAACAAAATCGAACAAACAAGCAAAGGTACCAACAAACTACATCGGAATGACACGTAAACAAATAATGTGCTGGACACAAGAGAAATCTAGAGACTAGCGTATAGGTGTTTAACTAAGTGAGTAGGTGTTTAATGAAGCTAGCTGAAAATCACCTTCTCGTAATCTTTATCTTTCACATCCGCCCAATTTGTTGACAGAACAGTGCCCCCTGATGTTTGCTGCAGGCAAAGAGTAAACAAAAACAAACAGAAGCGGACCGAAACAATCGAACAACTCGATAATCAATTAGCAACCTAGCTACAGGAGTTTAGTGACTCACCATCTTCAGCCGCTCTGGTTTGTGCGCTTCATTTTATGGTGTTCAAACAAAAGGGAAACTACGACGAGCCAGACAACATAAATCCAGCTTTTTGCTGAGTGCCGGTTCAACAGCGAGGTTAATCCTCTAGCTCATGGTTAGTTGATTGGCTAATCTGATTAATGGATTGCTCTACTCACAAACGACTTGATCATAGCTCTCCGAGTATCTTCGTCTCCTCTGCCGTATATGTCTCTAAACAATTTCTGTAGAGCTTGTTCCCCCTCTAGCTGCTCGGCCTCTAGTTCCTCTGTTATTTCCTGAAGCCACAAGTAACCAACTAAGGAAAAAAGTTGGCTAACGCAGTGAAAATCCAACCACTGTGCAATGTGAAGCGATTTACAGTGACTCCTACTACCATGGGATGAGATACTCTCCTTGTGCAGTTGCTCTTATGCCAGTGGTGCTCAGCATGAAAATATCAGCAATCAAATATGTAGCAGCGCAAGCTGGAAACGATGGAGAAATGCATACTGCTCAAGAATGATGGGGTCAGGAAGTAACTAAAATGTGGCGAGAAAACACTGACGCTTTTTTATAAAAATGCGAATACTCTTCAAAAAGTGCATAGGCAGTATACCTTCTCAACTTTGTCCCAGTCTACCTTCTTCTTCGAGGAAGGATACACCCGCGTCACTGGAGCTTCTGGCTGCGGCATCTGTTGCTGCTGCTCCTGCTGCAACTGCGGCTGCTCTGGGCAGTGCTCCTTGACTGCTTCTAGGGCCGCCCATGCTTGCCCCACTTCCTTCTTTGCCAATACAACTTCAAGTTTCGTCTGAGAGGAAACTGCACGTTTAACTTGAGCTCAGGCTAACAGAAGGGGATAAACTAAAGTGTGCTGCAAAGAAGTTGGCAAGTGCCACGAATTTTGGTCGACGCCAATATGCCGCGTTTTAGTTTATGCTCAGTTCTATTTTCGCAGAAACCTATATTGTGTGTGCCCCCAACTTCTGAAAAATTAGATGTAACACCACGAGACCGAACTGACTCACGTTGTATATTTCATGAGAGCTTTGCTCCGGGATGATTTCGTGCCGGAGCTTCTGAACACGAAATGTGTAATTTTTGTTTTGATCTGTTGCTTCTCCTTTTGAGCTTGGATTTCTAATCTCCACAGTGATACTTTGCGAAGATGTGGAGATGTTAACGTCTTCAGGCTGAAGAGACTTCACAAAAAATGAAATGAAGACCTTCTCCGCATTCTGCATCCACTCAAATCTGCAGCATACATGCAGCTCGAAAACCAGCCACAGATCCACCTCAAAACAGGTGGGAAAAATCGAGCTATTTCCACCTGAACTCTGGGGTCTGCGAGCAATGGCTAACTTCGCCGGATGCATTTTCTTCAAAGTAAACTTGAGACACTTACCGTGGGATGAAGCCAGTGTCCCCAGACGGCCGCATGGTAGCTGATGGTTTGTATTAAGTACACTTGAATTTTTTTGCTTGTTTGTCATTCAATCAACAAAATTTGAGCGGCTGAATCAACTGCTGACTAGAAAGAAGACACCATCGAAACGAAACTTCAAGCTCCAATCCCAAGCCCACTGCAATTACGTGCACAATTAGCAATACGTAAGACATACCTCTACGAAACAAATTTAGCTTTGAACTTCCTCAAATTTCATTCCCAAGTTGTAATCCGAACCGAATAAAGATAAGACAACTGCGCACCACTCTTGCTTTGACGGGGCTTTCGTCCCTGGGGCCCCCGAGGATGAACTCCCGCATGCATAGATACTGTATTTAAAAAGTCCTCTGGAATATCCCTGTTTTTTTAAGAAAAAGTGTAAAAGTCAATGAGGTAGCAGTCTTACAGGCACATATACCTTCGCCTATGTACGAGCCCTTCAATTCCGACTTGCACATGGCACATGGCGACAATTCAAGTTGTAGCCTATGTAGACCGGAGTTTTTACAAATTCCTTAAATCTAGTATGTCTTAAATCGTATCACTGTAACACTGCAGTTGGTTTTCGCTGCATCAGAAAAGGTGTTGATGTTAGTAATTCCCAGTGAGGTGGCACTTCTGTTTGGAACTTCTGAAAGTGAGCTAAATCCCGCTTTTAGCTACGCCTTAATTTACTCTTCGCGCCTGCTAGCAGCCCCCCCAGGGCGTCGCCGCATGAAACGCTGTTTCTCGCACTGATACCTGAACCACCTTTTATGTGGGCTTTTGGCTTACTGGCTTTCGTTCTTTGGCATCCCTAATCAGCGGACACTATTTTTCAATGTGGGCTGCCCACCTCCTCATCCTTCTCCTGTAGTTGTAGCTTCGCTGCCCTCAGCCGTAGCAAACTTGGACGCAATTCTTTCGTGTCCCTTATAGTTTTGCTTCGTGTTTCCGGTGACTCTTAAGACTGCTCATGAGTTACCACGTAAGGTACGTAGGCGCAATCTTGCTACAAAAGGGCAAAAAATATATACTTCAGGGAGAAGTGTGGCTGCGAGACCAGCGACTGAAACTAGCACGTTATTCCTTGAAATTGCCTCGAGGGCACAACTAAGAGTAGGAAACGCCTGCTGCCTTTTGTGGGTCGCATAGTTGTGCTGCACGCACAGCAAGCACCGGAAACTCAAAAATCTGGTGCGTGAGTGCGCCATAGGCCGTTGAGGCAGACCTGCAGACAAGTAAATTCGAAAAAAAAAGGGGAGCTGAGAATTGTGACACTGCTATCGGCTGGTTTCATCGGGTTGGCATGCTGCGGCCTTCTCGAGCTTGCAGAATTCTGGACGCTTGCTCTAGGCTGAAACCCAAGCTTGTAGGGGGAGGGGATGATCTTTGTACGATAACGTGACGGCGGTTTCACGGTTATAGCCCCAGGCTTTCTTATGTAGGGAGCCTTTTCAGAAGAAGCGTCGAGTGTAGGGGTCTTTTAGAGACCTAAAAGTGGAGTGCCGTCAAGCTTGTTCGCATAAGAAGAGGCACCAGTGGAACTTCGCTGTTGTGCGACGGGTCTGCTCGCAGGCATACGTACGCCTGCCACCCTGCTGTACTGTTACAATGTTTCTCGTTGCTGTAGTGCTGTTGACGCTGTTTAGCGGCAAACAGAACTACTGCTTGAGAGGTGACCGATGTGGCTCTCCTCCCGAATTCGCGGGTGCAGGATTTCAGGTGTGGCTTGCCGGTGCGCGTGCTGGTTGCCCCCACGCATTTTGGCACCAAAACACAACGCTATCAAAGTTTGCCAGGAAGTCAAGCCAATGAGCTGTCTGGCGACGTAGACTTTAAGCTGCGCTCATCCACTGGGGCTGAGAGAGTTCCTGACGGTTGGTTGCTTGTGCCTTAACCAAAGCAGCGCATATGAAACGGCTTCACCTGCCTCGAGCTGTGCCTATGGCTAGTCTCTCCTAGCCATATATAGAAAATCTTGTATGAGTATTGCTAATTATCTGACTGAGGAAAGCGACCGCCATTTGCTGCTGCTCACGCACAGCACCGATAGCATTGCCGAAGGCATTATTGTGTAGCGTAAGGGGTTTTGCACCCTCTGAAATTGTGGGTTATTCGAGTGAAGACCGTTTAGGATCCAAGATGAAAAGATTGTGAGCTTCTGCTCAGTGCGTCGGAAGAGCGAAAGAGCATATTCTTTCAAGTGATATCAACGTGGGTACGAGGAACAGCGGCGAGGTCCTTCGCTGTGGGTATACAGTAACTGTGCTTCACCATTCCAAGGACCTTGCACTCCAGAGCCCCCTTCTTTAACACTTATCTTTTGGACGGCGAGTTGTAGACTGGGCTGTTTTGTTAGCCGTCAGGAACGCTTATAGGAGGGCCCCTGTCACCTTTTACAGAATTGTAGACCACGCCCCGTGTTCAATTTGGGTGGAATCGACACGAGTCTAAACCCATAAATTGGGCCACAAACTCTATCCGAGCTCAAGCAATCCTGCTGCGCTTTCCCCTTCATTTGGAATTGCTACTTACGAAGTGTGCCTAAGAGCACCACCGTTATTTCTGACACGCGTATCGTCAACTTGTAGTAGACCTGTTTTGAAGGGAAATTAGGCCGAATTTTAACGCGCTTTACAGCTGGACCATTACATCTGTCACTTTCAGCTTTTCACAGTGGGAATACCCTTCTATTTTAACTTGTATGAGCTGTTCTGTCAGAGTGGGAACGTCATGTAACTACTCTATGATTTCGTCACTTTCGCCCCGAAACAGATCACTGGAGATTTGGGCTTCACTAAAAAAATGCCCCAAAAGGTTCACGATCCCAACACATGGCTAGCCCTGTCACTGCGCCATCCCCACTGCGCCATCCCTACGACACTCCTCGAAGTTAATTAACCCCTTGGCTCTGGCTGTTCAACAGCAGCCGGGTTAGTAAGGCAATCTTGGCTGCCTAATACACCAGCATTGAAAAACGCCTCTAACTTTTGCCTAGAGATCCCAGAAGATCGCAGCTGCCACGCCTACGCCGCGCACCTCTGCAGCGATTTGCTGGCTCCGCCACCCTCGACACACTCAATGTACCCTTTTGGGGGGGTCATCAGCTAGCTCAGCACTGAGCTGCACTTCTTAGCCGTCTTCATGTTCCTAACCAACTAGCTTTTCTAGTTTTTTTCCACCACCTGGCTGCGTAGGGGCCATAGAAGGAAGACGAACACACTACGAGTATTGCTTGGGGCCTCACGCCCAAAAACCGAGCCTCAAAGTCGTAACGGAAAGCAGGCTACGGGAGATCCCTGCGCCGGCTCTGTAGTAACAGTTACAATAATAGGCGCTCGAGTCGCAGCAGCTAGAGGCGCATCAGCACCAGCAGCACCTTCGGCTGCAGGCGCTGCAGCAGCAAAAGTAGATTTTGCTGCTGAAAGCTTTGCTCAGCTTCTTTCACTTGGTTTCGCCGCATAAAGGCATCTGTGTACGTACACCTGTGACTTTTAAAGATTTCATGTACCTCGGCTATTTCGCGAACGAACGCACCTCACCTACTTGAGTTATGCGTAAACCTGACATTTCGGTAAACATAGTCTTTAGCTGACTGGAGAGAGCTCGCAGCTCAGACATTTGCAGTGTACGTAGACCTCACCAATGTGAGACGAGCATTCAGTGCAACTACTTGAGGTCCACGTACCCATCAAATATCTGTGTAGGGAAGGTCTGCTGCTGGAAGAGGAGATTTGACTTCCCCCATTTGTGTGCCTTTTTGCTGAAGCCCGCGACAGGCAATACGCTGTAGAGCTGCGACGCATAATACAGCGCAAAAGTCTCAGCGGCAACAAGCATTGAGAGTCGGCCTTAAGGTCTAGCAATAAAACCCTAGACAAAAAAGAATTAAGAACTAATGCAAGTGAAACTTTGCGTTGAGCAGCACATAGCATGCTCTTTGTGAGGGTCGGAATTTGCTGCGCAGCTGCAGCTGTTACGATTCTGAGCTTGCTTTTTGACTCACTGAAAAGGCAAACGAACTCAACTGTGATCAGAACGTATGCCTGCATCAAGCTGCAGAAAAAAGCAGCAGAAGCAGCAAAAAAGTGCTAGCAATGCAATAAAAAGGTGACCCAGATGATCATCCATGTTCACTCATTGCACCTTTTGGCTCTGGCTCTGTGGACGTGTCTGGCGTAACTGCTCGCCTGCTCTTCTTCTGTCCATGCATTTTACTTAGTTCTGCTCTATCTGTGAAAAACGCTCACGGGTAATTGCTGAGAAAGCAAATAAGGAAAAGAGGCGCCAAAACGTAGCTTGTTCCCCTGAAACAGACACTGCGCAAACAAACCAACCAAGTGCAGCGGCGGCAGCAGCAGTAGCAGCAGCAGCAGCAGCTCCTCCAACAGTGGCCGCCAATAAACGAGCAGCAGTAGCAGCAGCGAACAAAACAGGAAAAAAAAGCATAGCAAGGCATGGTTGGCCCTACAGCGCCAAGAGTCACGGCAGCAGAAGTAGCAGCAGCAGCAGCAGCAGCAGCAGCAGTAGCTGCAAGCACACCAGAAGCAAAGACGAACGAAGAGTCTCCTCTGAGGCATTTGCGTAGCCGCATCCGCGTTGAGGAGAGAAAAAACCATCAGCAACACTGAAAAAGAAACAAAAACAAATGCTTATTTCTAAACCGTGAGTCTGTGTTTAAAAGGCCAATCCAAATCCCCAACCCTTTGCTTTATATTGCGCCTTCAGGAAACTTTAAAAGCATCACTTTAAGCCATAGGGGCATATTCACTAACCTGCAACAACACCTGTGACGATGTGTAGAGGCAAAGCCCAAACTGCAACAGACCCAAGAGACAGAGCAAACCCTGGAGACAGTGTGTCAGCGAATAGACAAAGAAAGAGCAACAGAGAGAAACGGAACACTTCGAAAAGAGAGAAAAGAATTGCGAAGAGCAGCGAAAGAGGAGAAGGGAGGAAAGGGAAAAACAACAGAAGAGCCAAAGGAAGAAGATGAAAGAAAATAACGAGAAAAAAGGAGAACAACAAGGCGGAAAGAGAGAAAAAGGCGCAAAATCAGCAGACAAAAGAAGAACCCGCACAGCTGCAGCAAGGCGAGTGCGGGGCGGCGCCTGGTTCTGAACAAAGACTGAACAAAGGCTCGAAGGAATTTAGAACCAAGTTGAAAGAATAAGAAAGCAAAAGAAATACTGGGGAAAATAATTCAAAAGGAAAAGAAATCAAAAGAAAAAGCAGAAAAAAACAAGATTCACCTGTTGTGTAAATTGCTGAAGGGTTAAGATCCATAGATGAAGCACCAGCACCTAAAAAGTTCACAACAGCCGACGCCGCCACGCCCACCGCTACGACGGAAAGCTGAGGCGCAGCAGACGCAGCAGCAGCCCGCAGATTTGCTGCGCCGGAGCTGCTGAAGCCAAACCCTAAATCCTAGCCACAAGCCTAAACCCTAAACCCCATGGCGGGGAGCCCAAGCCTGAAGCCCTCAGCACTAAGCCTTCGATTCTACGCGAAGAAGTCTAAACTGCAGGCCCCAAACCTCACACTTTGGAAGAAAGAACTGATGCAAAGTGTTTCGTCATTAGGGTTTAGGGTTTAGGGTTTAGGGCTTCTGTGCGCACGACTCCACTTGTTCGCCTGTCTGTGTGCCCGCTCTCTACGCCCTTGGCCGAAAGCAGCAAGAAGAGCAGCAAACCGGCGCTGCGGCAGCCGAGCAGCAGCATCATGCTGATAAGCCTAAAGACACTGAAGCCTAAACCGTCCTAAATGCAACAAACAGACAAAGTTAAACAAAAAGTGGCATAAATTCAAATGAGCAAATATGGTTTACTGCTAGCTCTCTTCTGTGGAGAAGGGAACAAACGAGAATAAGCCTAAACCCTGACTAGAGACTAAACCCCAATTGCCCCAGAACACAGGAACTAAACCCTAAACCCTAAACCCTAAATAGCGACAAAACCGAGTTGCGACAAGACAACGACATACACTGCGTAGACTTCAAATGCACCCTTCAGCTTAAACCCTAGGGCCGAAACCCTAAGCCCAAAATGCTAAGCACTAAACAAGAGGATGACAACCAGCAACAGGCGCAGCAGCAGCTGCAGCAGCTGTGGCTGACCACTGCATAGGCGATTAGGTGAAGGGTTTGGAGTAGGATGGAGAGCCCCAGCATGCAGCAGCAGCAAGTAGCAGCAGCAGCAACGGGAGATGCTTGCCGGTGCAGCTGTCTGTACACCCTGTAGCTGGCTAAGCAAAGAGCTGTGGCAAATAATGACATCACCATGTGCAGCTGAAGAAGACCTGCAAAAGAAACAACATTAACGAATGCCCCAGCAGCAGCAAGAACTGCTGCAGCTTCCGTTGCTATTGCTGCTGCTGGCAGAAGCAGCAGCGGACCTGATGCTACTATTATAAGAAGTTTTATTAACAAGAGTAGCAGCTAGAACAGCAGAGTCATGATTTTGACAGCTGAGTGGCCGACTGCTGAGGAAAGTCCTAAACCCTAAACCATAAACCATAAACCCTAAACCCTAAACGTAAACCCTTAACCACCTCGCACCTTGATCTTCGCAAGAGAACTGCCTCGTGAAGAAGCCTCCGGGGTTTAGAAAAGTTACGGAGTAGGCTGCATTTAGTGTTTGGCCTTCCCCGCACCTCGTTATCTGAGGATACACTCTAAACCCTAAACCCTTAACCCTAGACTTGAGTGTGTGCACTGAGAGTGGGGAAGTGGACAAAGGTGCATTAGGGGTTAAACTCTAGGGTTTAAAGTTTAGACAGAAAAAGCTGCAGAGGTTTACCCAAGCTGTAACTTCCCTCCCATCCATGTTCGAGTCGATAGCCTGAGGCCACGCCGCAAATTCTGAACCCTAAACCATAAACCTTAGACCTTCACCCTCTTAGCCTGAATGCCTGAAGGCCAAACCCTAAACTCTTCACCCTAAACCCTAAACCATCCACCCTAAAATGTATTTCACAGCCGCTAACCCGCAAACCCTCAAGTGTTTATATCGGGGAGTGTTGAGTTCAAAAAAAGAAATGCACGCAGAACGCAGTTCCCCAAAACCCTCGGGGCAAAGCCCTCGGGGCAAAGCCCTAAACCCTAAACCCTAGACCCTAAACCCTTGAGCTCAGCTCCAAGCTGCCTTACTAAATTAAGTTCAAAGAACGCGGGGGCCCCAGTCTTCGTCTGCTCCTCCGGAGGAACTCCAGCTGAAAAGAAAGCACGGCCTAAACCCTAAACCCTAGAGCTTAAGCCCTAAACCCTTCTAACTGCCCCCACATATACTAGGGTTTACGCTGTGTCTGCACCCCGGGACTCCCCCATAGACCGAAGCGTTCTCGTACTGCGCTACGCCGCAACAACTCGCCAATCTAGGGTTTAGGGTTTAGGGTCTAGAGTCAGGGCTCTACCTAGAGACTCTCTGACTCTGGCGTTGTTCTGCAGGGCCTTGCAGGTTGCTGTTAATTCATCATCAGTTGATGCACCAAAGGGGACCCCTGCTGCTTCTGTGGCTTGTCTGTATTCTTCGAAGGCAGACTTGGAGTGTATCAACAGCTCGTGTCCTTCCTGCTGCAACATCTGCACGGTGTACGAACACCCAAGCAGCAGCAACAACAGCAGCAGCAGCAGCAAAGGCAATGGCGGCAGCAGCCTCAGGCGTATCGGCTGCTGCAGCCCGTTTGAAGAACTCTGTGGGACAAAATGCATTATAAAAACGGGTGGACCGAAGAAGGGTTCTTGACAGTGCCCACGTGTACATACACCTTACCGTTTCAGCCACTAAGGCGCCACTTGAACCCGGAGGGACGGTAAAGCAGAAATCCCCTATAGCTTCGAATTTGCCCCCCCGGGCAATCCCAAAGACTTTCTTACACTGCACCGGGAGAGGCAGCAGCAAAGCTGCAGCAGCTGCAGCAGCGCTAGCCACTGCTGTTGCTGCTGCTGACTCGACGCAGTCTGGGCTGCAGCATAGCAGCAGTGTCAGAAACGACGCCCTGAGAAGCCACGTCCCCCTCAGGGGCCCTCGGGAAGGCCCTGGACAAGCCCTCGAAGCTAAAGGCGGGGGCTTGGCAGGCATTAGTGTGAAACCTCCAGAGCTAGTCCGAAGAGTCTGAGGTTCAAACCCCTGACCAGCAGCTAGCTGGCGGCCCAGAAATAAGCGCGCCCGTTTGAAAGGCAGCATGAACCCCCTCTGTGGGGAGATTGCAGCGGGGGATGGGGTGATGCTGTGGTTCGCGTTCACTGAGCGCGGACTTCCACTATGTGTAACATGCTGTCAATGGAAATGTAGGCGGGAAAAGGAGTCCAGGCTCTCCACGTGAAGGTAATTTGCCAAGAAGCCGGTCTGAATAAGTAAAAACCAGAATAAGATGAGAGCTAAGCACCCGAAACAGCTTGTTCACGTTCCGAGAAGAGCGAACCTGTTGTAGAGGGAGAGGCGCTGATGTGGGAAGCGGCACGAAAAATTGACTGAAAACGAGTGTTCAAAATGGAACAGAGAAAGAAGAGTGAAAATATGCTAATTTAGTGCACGAATTCAAAGCCAGACCACTAGAAGCTTTAAGTGGTCGCGTGAGGTGTACATACACATCAAATCGGTCCACTGGAAACCAACGGGACCCTGTGCAAGCAGCCTTGGCCTTTCAAGCCCGAAGTAATGAAGTATTAATTTTCAGTTAAATAGTTTTGAAACATACATTTTACATTGAGTCGTTTGGCCTAAACTTGCTAGCAGGCTCACAGACAAGCTCCACTCGGTTGTCTGTGCGGTCTGTGTGAGCCTCTCGTGTGTCGCCAGTTATTCCATAGTTTGCTGCAAATGCTTACGGGGGAGGCTTAGCGCCAAAAGCACGAAAAATGCTTTGAACCATTTAGTTATCCAGAGCCGACGGGTTCATAACGTGGCGCACTTAGCCTCCGCTGTAAAGACAGCTGGAAGGGCGGGCTCCTTTCCCCGTCTCACTAGTTCCCTTTACCTTCCACTTCAGCGACTCACTTAATGTCCTTAATGCCTCCACAACTGCTCGAGAACTGTACCTACACTAACTAGGTTGACTGAGAGAGGCTCGCCCCATACGACACAAAGAACAACTTTTCCCATTCGCTTAAAACAAAAAAAAACGAAGATTCCCAAGAGCCCCGATCGAAAAAAGGCCAACGCAGCTGCTGAAAAGGAGTTGCCAAGCCCTCTGCTGCTCGTCTCTAGCAACAAACTCAGATATTCAAAATTGTGCAACTGTGAATGTCAAAGCTGTTTGCACAGTTTTGAACTTCTAACATTCACATTTGCAAAGTTTTGAATTTAATTCTGCTTCTTCGTTTCGCGTCGAAAGCGGCACAACACACCAAAGTGGTCCGAAGGGAAACAGCCCACGCTCTGCAGCCTCTCAGTCCCCACAAGCCGCATTTTAATTGGCTGCCAGACAGCAGCAGCAACGTCGCTGCTGCTGCTGCTGGTGCTTTTATGACGCTTCGCGTGCTCTGCCTCGGGGGGGGCAGGGACGTCCGCTGCAGCAGCAGCAGCAGCAGCAGCAGACAATGGGGGGTCAGCAAAAACATATATTCTGTCGAAGCGACAGCGAGGCTTGAATTTGCGTTTGACTTCTGCGTGGTTGTCATTTCGCAGCATATCCCAGGTGTGCATACACCTCATGTCCCTGCCCAGAAACTCCCATGCATCTATTGCGCCCTCTGGGATTATTGTGTTGCTGCTGCTGCTGCATTCGTTGTGGGCGCGCTTGAACCTGCCCCCATTCTGCTGCTGCTGCTGCTGCTGCTGCAGCTGCAGCTCGTCGTCCCGCAGGTTAAGGTCCCCAGCGAGAATTGCTGTCCGGACTTTCTGGGGCTTTCCCATTGGAAAGGCGTCTGCGAACATTTGCTGCTGCTGCTGCTGCTGCAGCTCCTGCTGCGGGTCTGCAGCCGTGACAGCAGCCATGAGGTCGAAGCAGTGCTGCAGCTGCTGCGTCCTTTCCTTCCGGTTTGGGCGCATGGACTCGAGGTGGGAAGTCAACAGCAGCAACGGCTCCAGGGGCCGTTTGCTGCTGCTGCAGCAGCCAAACAGCAAGTGCCGACCCATGCTGCTGCCCGGATACCACAGAGTCTGAAGCTGCTCCCGCGCAGGCGGCAGCATTTGGTGCTTGCACAGCAGCACGGCGCAGTAGTAGGGGCACCCGGGCACGACAGGGCCTGCTGCTGCTGCTGCTGCTTCGCTGCTGCTGCTGCTGTCTACTGCTGGGAAGGCGTACGGCGGCGGGCTTGGGAAGAAGAAGCTGTAGTGCTGCTGCAGCCGCTGCTGCAGCAGCCTCGCGCTGCTGTCAACCACCTCCTGCAGCAGCACAACGGCGGGCCGCAGCTGCAGCACAATCGAGCAAACAGCAGCTGTCCGCAGCCGCAGCAAACGCTCATCTAATCCGTCCAGGTTCCTGAAGAATAAATGCAAATGCCAGCAGCAGCAGCAGCACTTCTGACGGGGGCAGCAGCGGCAGGTTCTGCAGCAGCTGCAGCAGGCTGCGACGGGCGCAGCTCGCAAAAAGAAAGAGATCAAGCCGCAGAAGCAGCAACCACCAAAGCAGCATATAGGGCAGTCAGCAGCAGCCGCAGCAGCAGAAACAGCAGCAGCTGCTGCTCCTGCTGCAGCGGGCTCTTCTGTGTCTCACCAAGTAAGAAGGTCAAATTCGTCTCTCCAAATTGGGAGTTCAGAGTCCGGAAGCAAGCCATCTGCTGTAGCTGTGCTACTGCTGCTGCTGCTGGCGCTGCCGCTGCTGCTGCTCTCCAGGGTTTCACTCTTGCTGCAGCCCTCACCTCCTGTGGGGTAGTCAGGGTGCACCTGCTTGTTGCTTCTATCGCTGCTGCTGCTGCTGTTGCTGCTTTTGCTGCTGCTGTTGCTGCCGCTGTTGCTGCTGCTGCCATCACGCGCAAGCTTCTTTGTGCTGTTGCCACCGTCGCTGCGGTCTTTCATTCCGCTCCTTTTGCTGCTTTTGGGGGACTCAGTAGCTGGTCTCGCTGCTTTACTCCTGCCGCTGCTGCTGCTAGAGCTGCTTGTGGTGCTGCTGGAACTGCTGCTGCTGCTGCTGCTGCTTCTGCTGCTGTTCGGTTGCTTCAGTTTCCCTACGGCAGATTTGGCAGCTGCCTCTGAGTCCTCGCTGTCGCTGCTGCTGATGCATATGGGGTCATTGTTGCGACGCAGCTGGGTTAGTTGTTGCTGTCGTTCAGGCTGCTGTTGCTGCTGCTGCTGCTGCTGCTGCGCAGGCTCAGGCACGGGGGAGCGGTGCGGTTCAGACGCACCCAGCTGCTGCTGCGAGTGGCATTGCCTCTGCTGCTGCAGGTGTTGTTGCTGTTGCTGCAGCAGCTGCTGCTGTTGTTGCCGGTGCTGTTTGTATCTTTGCGCACTAATGCGCCGTACTTCCTCAACTTCCTTCGCCAGTTGCTGCTGCTGCTGCTGCTGTTGCGGCTGCAGCTGCTGCTGCAGCTGCTGCCTTTCCATCAGTGTGTACGATGTGTGCAGCAAACAGCCGAGTCGCTCCCCTGTGGCGGTGGTAGCTGCAGCACCACGGGATAGCGGAAGATCCGAAGCAGCAGCACGCGCAGTAGCTGTACAACCGGCAGCAGCAGCAGAGATGGAGGAGCGGGCACAGTGATCTTTGATAATTGAAAAGGAGAAGACACAGGAGGGCAAAAAGACAAAAACAAAGAAGTGTACGAAGGCGCAGACACGAGAATGCCCCAGCATCCGTTGCGGTGTCCTTACACGTGAAAACGACACCATACAGCGTTTGGGGTTTAGCGTTTCGGGCTCTTTGTGTGCGCCTCCACAGCCTGAAGAATTAAGCCCTTCATTTTTTCAGCTTTTTAAGAAAAGCTGAGGCCTGAAGTTTCTGCTGGCGTCATTTCCTAACAGCAAACCCTAAACCCTTGAGCATGCCACACTGGGGTGCTCCAGCTGGCTGTAGCCGTTGCATGCATTAACAGTTCTTGCCGCACTTCTTTAAGTACAAGTTTTATTTATTACTATGTACTGTTGATTATCATTTATCTGATTTCATTGAGTGGCATCGGGCTTTTGGTGGACAGGGGCCGCGACTGTGCGCTGTGCGTCGAGGCATGAAATGGGGCTCTGCTCTTTCGGTTCTTCGCGGGGATATGTTGCACAAGAGAACTAAAATTAGCTTCTTACTGTCTTCTTTTTAATTTTGGGGTTTTTCACTTGTAAAAATATGGCTTTCAATAAAGCTTTTTGGCCAGGCCTCGCTACGAGCAGGAGCAGCTGGAGGTCGGCTGGCGGTCGATAAAAGTGGCAGACTAAATGGCATAAAATTAATATTTGAAAATGAGAAAAGAACAAAAGTAATTCGAAATGTGAGGGGAGGAGAGACATGCTAATTTTTTCAGTAGCAGGTGAAGTGTATGCAAACCTCCCAGCATTTGGAGCTGCAGTTCAGTGTACGGACATCTGGAACTTCGAAACTACGAAGGAACAATAAAGCTTCAGCTGCCATAAAGTTAGGATCCAAAAGGCCCTGCATCAACTATCTACAGATTCAGAAGAAGTGCTTTGTGGATTGGACACTGTAGTTGCACTTTGCTACGAGTATACACACAAATGAATATTTGAACTGAGTCTTCCCTAGCCTACACTTCATTTCAAATAAACGGAATTCAAATGCACTGCAGTCTTTGCCCGCCCCCAGCAGCCTCTACAGGCTCAGCAGCAGCATGGCGGAAAGACATAAAGCAGCCAACCGCAAGGCTGAGCACAGCAGCAGCAGCGAGGCCGCTGAGCCAAATGGCGCTGCAGCAGTAGCTGCGCCTGAGGCAACTGCAGCAGCAGCTCCAGCTGCAGCCGCAACGGCAGCAGCAGCTGCAACAGCAACAGCAATGACAGCAGCAGCCGAAGAGGAAGCACCTAAAGAAGAAAGCCACGCGCCAACGCCAACAGCTTCCTTGGAGGAAGCAGCCCCAGCAAACGCCTCGAGACGCACGGAGGCGCAGGCAGCAGCAGCCAGAGCAACAGCAGCACCAGCAGCAGCAGCCACAGCAGCAGCGCCAGCAGCACCCACAGCAGCAGCAACAGCAGCAGCAGCAGGCTCGTCGACTGGTGGAAGTGGTGTGTCTGTGTCTCGGCTGGGCCTGACTGCTGCTTCTCTGGCTGCTGTTGAAGAGGCGCACTTGTGCGGACTGGGGTGGCTGCAGCTGCCCACAGACTTGAGCTGCCTGCGCTCGCTGCGTTATGTGTGGCTCAGCAGCAATAGGCTGCGGTCTTTGGCTGCGTTGGCTGCTTGCGGGGGCCTCAAGGAAGTCTGCGCAGATAACAACGAGCTCGTTGCTGCTCCGCTGCTGCCCAGCAGCAGAAACAGCCTCGAGCTGCTTTCTCTTGCTGCCAACAAAATCCAAGACCTCAACCAGCAGCTCACTACGCTGGCTTCTTTCCTCAGGCTCTCCCAGCTTAATCTCAAGGACAATCCAGTGGCTGCTGAGACTCTTTACAGGTAGGCGTCCTGGCAGCAGCGGAAGCAGCAGCTGCTGAAGCAGCTCCTGCTGCAGCACCGCGGGCACAGGAGAAAGCTAGAGCAGCAGCAACGGCTACTTAGCGCTGCAACTGCCTTCTTGTGATACAATTGAGACCGCAGTTTCCAGCCAAGCTTATGGGCTGCTGCTCTACTCACGAGAGCTCCTGCTGCTGCCCATAAGCTCTGCTGGAGGCAGCAGCTTGGATTTCTGCACAAAAAATCTGCTGCGCTTGTTGCTGCTGCTGTTGCTGTGGCTCTGAAGACCCCGAGTTGCACAAGCCTGCCGTGAGCTGCGTCTGCTGGATTTGCTGCCAGTTGAAAAAGAAGAGAGGCAATTCACTGCTGCTGGGCTTCCGGCCGCCAGGCCTAAGCGCAACTTTTCGAAGCAGCAGCAGGAGCGACAGCAGCAGCTGCTGCAGCAGCAGCAGCAGCAAAAGGACGCGGCTGCGGCTGCATCTTACGTATCAAACGGCTGCTTCGAGTTTTCCGTTTGTTTTTCGAAAAATGAGAGACTCGCGCTGCTTGCTGCTGCAGCAGCAAAGAAGGAGAGAGAAGAAATTAACAACCTGCGGCCCTCTTTGAAGCAGCAGCTGCTGTGTCCTGAACCCCCAACAAAGACACAAAAGCGCAATGAGGCAGCCACTAAGCAGCAGCAACACCAAAGAGCCACAAGCCGAATGGCCGTTTCCAGTAGCAGCAGCAGCAGCTGCAGCAGCAGCTGCTGCTTGGAGCCCTGGCAGCTGGAGGTGGTGAATGGCCACCTTAAGACTTTGGCAGCCACCGAATCAAGCAGCAAAGGTGCTGCAGCAGCAGCAGCAGCTGCTGGCACTGCTGCTGGTGCTGCAGCAGCTGGGCCCCGCAGGCCGAGTCGCATGACGGCATCTAGGCAACCAACCGAAACAGCAGCAGCTGCAGCAGCAGCAGCAGACGCAGCCATAATCCCGTGGAACGAATGCCGACGCTTTTGCAGCGAGCTGCAGCAAGACAAGAAGTTCATTGGCTTATCCTTGTCTGCTGCTGCTTCCTCTGCTCTAGAGGCGTATATATGCAATAGCTTTGAAGAAGCGAAAAAAAAAGCGGAAACAGTAGCAGCAGCAACAGCAGCAGCCCCACCAAATCCTGCACTGTCTGCTTCTTTCAAAACGGTAAGCGGAACAGCAGCAACGAAAGGCCGTGCAGCTGCAGCGACTGCTGCAGCAGCTGCTGCTGCAGAGCAGCAGCAAAACAAAGATGCCGCAGCTGTAGCAGATGCTCAGCAGAAGTTGCGAGGCGTCCCAGTCAAGGAGTTCGGACAGTGGCTGTTGCAGCAAGAGTGGCAGCTCAGGAAGCCCAAAGAGATCCGAGAAGCTGCGGACTGTCTGTACGCCCGAGCGCAGCGGCTTTTGCAGCAGCAGATACAGCAGCAAGCGAAGCAGCAGTTGCAAGCACAGCGGCAATTGCAAGCGCAGCAGCAGCAAGTGCAGCAGCAGCAGCCAGCCCAGCAGCAGCAGCCAGTGCAACAGCAGCAGCAAGTGCAGCAGCAACAGCAAGCACAGCAGCAGCAGCAAGCGCAGCAGCAACAGCAAGCGCAGCTGCCGCAGCAAGTGCAGCAGCAGCAGCAAAAAGCTTTTGCTGCAGTAAAGCAGGTAATTGCTTGGCTAAACTGAAACGAAGGAATCCTTCCAGCCCGCTACGCTCCCGCACTTACACAGCTGCTTGGATAGCTAGCCAGCTAGCCACCCACTCACTTTCCAGGGTAGCTACCTAGCTCTATGAGAAGGACGCCGACTCGAGTGCGAGCCGCAACGGACTGACCAACAGCAGACTTCACTGGCTAGCTAACCAGTTCGCTATCCGAAAAGATAGCCCCCTAGTAAGCTAGCTAGCAAGGTAGCTAGCTAGCTAGCTAGTTTAGACGAAATTGTTGAGGTGTACGTACAGCTGAGCTGTGGCGTCTGCAGGCCACCCTACTGAATAGGCTCGCTGATACTGTAGAGGCCGCAGAGGAGAAAGACAAGCGGCACGATTCTGCACCATTGTCAGACCTAAACCTTAGACCCTAAACCCTAAACCCTCAGCGCAACTATCTAATCGCAAAAACCGGCCCGCAGCCCGTAAGCTGCAGCCGCAAAGCCTAAACCCATTCCGTATGTACTACTGCAGCATAACAATCCGAAAAAGGCCCATCTTTGCTTGCTTTTGTTTCTTTTTGTGTTTCTTTCTGTCTTCAGAAAGCCCGACGGGGACTTTGTGCTGCTGCCCTTTGGGGGACGTGCGCCTGCTGAATATTCTCATTTAAACTCTCAGCTGGTGCTTCTGCCTGTCAGCATGAGCACAGCCAGCCCTAGACCCTAAACCCTAAACCCTAAACCCTACACTCTGCTTTGGCCACTACAGTGCTGGCAGTGGTTTCAGGTTAAGGATGCAGAGTAGAACGGTGGGGTGGCCGCGCGCCTGTAGATTGAGGCTCAGGGTTTGTGGGCTCCACGAGATTGTGATCTTTTAAAAGTTCATGTAGGGATTGATTTCTGAACATTTCCAAAATGATATCGCAGCCCCCGATCAGCTCCTGGTTTACGTACACCTGAGGGAAGGTCTGCCACTGGCCAAATACTTTTGCAGCTTCCCGCAGCTCCGGGTCCGACAATATGTCGAAATATGGGATTTGCTCCACCCCGCATGCCTGACATACAACCATAAACCCTAAACCGTAAACCCTAAACTCTAAAGAATAGACCCTAAACCCTAAATCCTAAAGCGCTGCTGTGGGCTAGGGGCAGAGAACCGGTTAAGAAAAACGCGCAGCTACAGGGGGTGAGAAATCGCAAACAAGCTGAAGAACCTGATTAAAACACATCTCAGTTGCGCACACTTCTAAAGCCCAACCCCAAAGTCCCAGCCATCAGCCCTAAACCCTAGAAAGCCGAAACCCTAAACCCTGAGTTGTGGAGACTTGCCTGGAGCGCCTGCACCGTCACCCTGCTGAAGCCACACTGGGGCTCGTCAGGGGTGCCCTTGAGAAAGACAAAAAGTTTATTTTTCTTTACCAAGTCCTCTACCCTTTGCAACGCCTCAGGTGATACTGCAGGGGGACCAGAGTTTGAGTCCCCCGCAGGACTTAATAAATTAACTGACTTTAAGGCTGACGAGGGGCCCAAAAAAGGCTGAGGGACACCGTTAGACAGATTTCTATAACTTAATAAGGGAGAGACGGGTTTTGAAGGCTGATCCGGAGGAAAGAAGTTAAGGCTGAGAGAGCTGCGGACGGAATAGCCTACGGTGAACGCAGGCAGCTGCAGCAGCAGCAGCAGCACAAGATGCGGCAGCAGAAGCTGTAGCTGAGGAGGCGGCAGCAGCAGCTGCCGACTGGCTTCTCTCATGAGCAATCCCGGCCCCAGTGAACTCGTCGGTAGCGAATCCCCCACAAGCGCTCGGGTGTATGTACACCAGGAACGCGGAAAGTTAGTTCAGGTGGGCACCTTGGTGTTCAGCCAAAAGAGGAAAACGCAGAAGAGATAATTTACGGTCTATCTAAACGTGAAGCCAGAAACCCAAACCTTAACCAAGCCCCCTCAACTGGGGAACGGAGGCTCAGTGAACGCACTCGAATTATACAGAGTGTATTAGAAACAAAAAGAATAAAAACAATACTTTTAAATGGGGAAAATGTGGGGAAAAAATGATACAACTTCGGATACCACGAAAGAGAAAGTGGGGCCCCTGAGCGCGCGGCGTCGTCTGCAGTTGCCAGCTTTGCTACTCCGAGAAATGCGAAGCAGACAAGTGACCCAAAGTTCTCACTTGATAAACTTGATTATATGACAAAAAAACCATATTCATACAGTTTGCCGTGGGATATCTGAAAATTAAAAAGCGACAACGGCAGGATTCGAACCTACGCGGGCAGAACCCAATGCCTTAGCAGGGCACCGCCTTAACCACTCGGCCACGTTGCCTTGTTCCTCGCCTCCTAAGAGTTGATATCTATTTGATAATTAATGCATTCAGCTCCTCAATCATTCCTTTTGAGCAGCCTACAGTTTGTGGCACTTGCCAGAACAGCTGCTTAAATACACTCTTTTCTAGATTTGGTTTTCGGCGTTTCAACTCGCGGGCAACAAGACTTGCTGCAATTCCACTGGGGTTGTTCTTAGCTAGAAGAGAACTTGGCAATAAACAGTGAAGAACCAGCACGTAATAAGGAGCCATTTAGCTATCTGTTGTGTTCGTTATAGTGGCACTGGCGGCATTCTTGATAATCATATACCCTGAAACCTAAACTCTTAGTCGCCCCCGCGCTAAAAGCTAAAACAGATTCAAATTTGTTTCCTAGATGCTGGGGCAGCTTCTGTCAGGCTCCTCGAGCAGCACAAAGCAGAACCGACCCAAGGAAGCCGAAGTGACAGCAGCCTTCCGCTGCAGCAATCACATTCACAGCAGCAGCTGCAGCGAGTGGAGCGAAGTCAAAGAAGCAGCGTGGGGAATAGCAGCAGAAGTGGCGCATGCAGCAGCAGTCACGGCAGCACGCTTAGAAATAGAAAATGCAGAAGTTGAGCAGCGGCAGCTGGCCACACACACACACCAACTGAAAGAAACAAACGATACAAAACACTTGCGAAGGAAAGATGAAACAATTTTCCTCAAGCAAAGACTCACAGATTGATACTCAGTAGACAGCTGCAAGTCCGTTGGCGTGCTACCCCAAGTTCCCGAGAAGCCCTGCAGCTTCCTGACGACCGCATGCAGCTCCTGCCGTTGCCTCTGGCGTTGCTGCTGCGGTTGCTGCAGTAGCAGCAGCGTTGGCTCACCGCCGCACGTGACTGCAGCACAAACTTCTGTGGGGCTGATAGCCGAAATGTCTTGGAGCTGCGCGCTGCCAACTGTCAGGGGGGCCCCCTCCAACGGGGCCTCCTGCGGGTCGCCCGAGCAAAACAGACTCTGCTGCTGGGGGGTGCTGCTGCTGTCTTGCGGGCTGAAAGAAAGGAGCCAGCTGTCTATCCACGCTGCAGGGAGTATGATGGCGCTGCTGCTCCTGCTGTTGGTGCTCGCACCTGCTGCTGCCTCAGAAACAGCAGCAGAAGTGCGAATGCAGCAGCGGCACAGACACGCAAGGTCTGTATAGATGGACTCTGTTGCTGCTGCTGAAGGCGTTCTTGCTGCTGCTGCTGCTGATTTGGCGTCGCGTGAGGTCCACCAAACAGCAAAGCCGCCGGCTGCCTTGGGGGTGATAAGAGCTTGGTGCTCCCTTTTCTGCTGATGACCTGCAGCAGCGTCCGCAAGATCAGAGGAAGAGGCTGGCAGCAACTGAACCGGTGCAGCAGCAACAAAGCCAGGCAGCTGCAATGCAGCAACCCTAGCGCCTTCACCCAACCAGAAGCCTCCCGTCATCTGCCGCCTACGAAGGAAAAGACAAAGTAAACATCTTATTGCGATGAGTCTTCTTGCTGTTGTTCTGCTGTTGCAGAGGATCGTAGTGCTGCTGCTGCTGCTGCTGTTCGTCGTGACGGATAGCTGACCTGAAATTTTGCGCTACTACACGCGCCTCTCTAGAGCGCTTTAAAAGAAAGTCTATTTGATGCTCTGCCTGCACCACCTCAAAGAGGCAGCGACCAAGTCTGTGCAGCTCCAGGAGCAGCAATGGCAGAAGTAGCAGCAGTAGTGACAAAAAACTTGATACAGAGAAATGGAATAAGTGCGTTTCAGTTTTTGATGAAGTGGCCCCAATCAAATCCGCAGTAGCAGCAGCAGGAAAAGCAACAGCAACGAGAGCAACAGCAGCAACAAGAGCAACAGCAGCAAGAAGAGCAGCAGCAGCAAGAGAAACAGCAGCAGTGGCTGACCTTGCGGTGCCTCCGCCGCAGTGAAGCGACGCTCGCAGCGCTGAGGTCAGATGTATCTGACAGAAGCAACTCCGTGCACGCTGCTGTGGAGTCCAGCTCTGCAGCAAGCTCACCTGCAGCAATAGCAGCAGCCACTGCAGCAGCAAGGTAAGCGAAGCCGGGAGAAGTAAAGACAGCAGGCAGTAAAGCAGCAGCAAAGTGAGGGCCCGTGAAACCTTACACACGGAGTCACTGACAGCTAAGAGATTTGTAGACATCCGGCGCACAGCGCATGCTGCTCTTGCTGCTGTTGTTGCCGTCGCTGTTGATGCTGCTGAAGTCGTTGCTGCCGCTGCTGTTGCAGCTGTCGCTGCTGCAGCTGTCGCCTCTGCCGTTGCTGTTGCTGTTGCTGGTGCTGCTGCCTTTGGCTCGTTGAAGTCAAGTACTGCTTCTGGAGCAGTAGGCGATTGTTCAGGATTGGGAGACAAAGACACAGTGGCAGCCGCAACATCAGTAGCAGGCGATGCACCAACAGCAGCAGCAACGGCAGCAGCTGCTGCTGCTGCTTGCTCGGCCAGCACCATGGCTCGAGAAATAGCAGGATGAACCGTCAGCTGCACGATCGCTGCCAAATTCTGGAGGTGCTCAGGCTGAGAAACACAAGCGAGCCGTAAACCCTAAACCCTTAACCATAGATCCTGGTGCACAAAGCTTAATATCTATACCTCAAACCCTCATCGACAGCAACTGACCATTAGTGGAATGAAGGCCTCCGATGCGTCGCTGCTGCTCACAACCCCACCACACAAACACCCTCTACCCTCACCATTGTAGCAGCAGCACCGGCAGCATAATCAGCAGCAGTACCAAATGCATGATGTGGGACAATGAGACTAAAGGCAAGGAGTAGCAAAAGAAGCGAGCTCTCACATCCTGTATGTACTGCTGCTTAGTGCTGGCACTTGCCCTTGTTGCTGTTGCTGTTGGTGGTGCTGCTTGTGCACTTCCTGCTCCATGTAGCACGAATCCGTGGCAGGCGTGCTTATTTCCATCGTGGTGAAACTGGAAGGTGCAGCAGCAGTAGCAGCATCAGTAGCAGCATCAGCAGCAGCATCAGCAGCAGGGGCTACTTTAGTTGCTGCTATTGCTGCATCTACTGTCATTTCTTGAAGTGAAGGACAATTGGCTGAAGCAGCTGACGGAGCGCTCTGCTGGCTTCCTGCGGCAGCATGCTGTAGTGTTGGGGAGCTTGATTCCCTAGCAGCAGCAGCAACAGCGGCAGCAGCAGCAGGATCAGCAACTGAAGCAACTGCAGCACCGGCAGTCCACAAGCCTTTGACTTGCTGCAGTGCCGCTGCTGCAAACGCTAGGTCGTTCTCTGCTGCCTCCATCAGCAACAACGCAGCAGCAACGTTCTGCAATATCACCGGAAGCTGCGGCACAAATACAGCAGCCACTTGCTGAACCCCGCAGCCACTGTTGCCGCTGCTGCCCTTGGTAACAAGGGTCGTTGAGCTGCAGCTTCTTACACAGTAGAGAGCCTGCATGTAGCTACAGAAGTACCTGTGGAAGCCATGCGAGCACTAGGAAGCCATCACGCTGCAGCAACGGCTGCTTCTGCTGCTGCTGCTGTTGCTCTGACACAGCCCGTTTCGGCATCGTCGATGCTATTGCGGCTGCTCCTGCTGCCGCTGTTGCAGCTGCTTCTCCTTTTTCTACTGCCTGCAAAGACGGAGTGACCTCCAGGGGCCCTTTACATTCGTGGGTGCTTCCGCCCACAGAACCCTTGTTTGAATGCTCTGAGCGGCAGCTCCCTACTGCAGCAGCAGCAGCAGCACCTGCTGCTGCAGCAGCAGCAGCAGCAGCACCTGCTGCTGCTGCCGCACTTCCAGCACTGGCAAGTACTGGGTCCGAAGGTGCCAAAAGAAAGGCAAGACAGTCCAGTGACGGGCTCAAACACACTGCCCGCACATGCAGCTGGTGTAGCTCCAGCAGCTGCCTCAACGGGGCGGAAGTAGCAGACGTTTGCTGTTTCGATGTTTCTTCTTCTTTTTGCTTTTTCTCTGCTTCTCCTGCTGCTGCAGTCTCAGAACAGGTGAAGGGCCCTTCACCAGATGCAGATACTTGACTTGGCGGCAACGAGGAGACAAGGCCTCGTCTTGAGGTAGCAGGCGCATTGCTGCAGTGGGAAGCAGCTTCTGCAGCAGCCGTTGCTGCAGCAACTAATGCTGCTGTTGGTGCTGAGGCTGCAGCTAGTGTTGGTGTTGATGTTGCTGTTGCTGCTGGCTTGCACAGAGTGTCTTTAGAAAGCCTCACGTCACCAAGTAGAGGCGCCGAAGAACCGCTGATTTTCCAGTCCTCATCCTCTTCGTTGTTGCTGCTGTTGCTGTTGTTGTTGCTGCTGCTACTGTTGTTCTGGCGTTGCTGGTGCGGAGTGGAGTAGGTTGGTGCTCTTTTGCGCTTTGCAGGAGAGGCCTTTGGGGGCATCAGCAGCATGTTTTGTTGCTGCTGCTGCTGCTTCTGCAGCTCCTCCTTTTGCTGTTGCTGCTGCTGTGGAGATACGCCGTAAACCTTAGAAATGTGGGGCTTTAGCAAGTGGGTGTCCCCCTGAGGCAGCAGCTGCTGCAGCTGCAGGAAGACAAGCGGCAGCAACCCGTCTAAAGAGCAGCAGCAGCAGCCGGAAGCATCTGCGGACAGGAGACACTGCAAGGGGCGCTTGCTGCTGCCATTGGGGTCAGCAGGGTGCAGCATCACAGCGCTGCAGCTCTTGCTCATGCTGCTGCTGCTTCTACTGCCATCCTCGTCTCTGTGGCTGCTGCTTCCACTGCTGTTGGGATCAGCAATCTCCTCCGCTGCTGCAGCAGCAGAAGCAGAAATGAAGAGGGGCTCTGGCTGCAACGCAACAGAAGCAGATATGACAGAGAGAAAGGCAGAGTCCTGCTGCAGGAGCATGTCAAGGCTGAACCACTGCAGCGCCACAACTGCTGCTGCTGCAGCAGCAGCCTGCTGCCGCTGCAGCTCGAGCCACTCCATTTGCAGCAAAATGCGCTGCTGTATTTCGCGAACTTCAGCCTTAGTGGCCAGCAGCCGCAGCTGTACCTCTTGCTGCCGCTGCTGCTGCCATTGCTGTTTCAGCCGCAGCTTCAGGCACGCGTGCTGCGAAGCAAGCGCTTGCTGCTGCTGCTGCTGGAGAGGCTCTTCCAGAAGTTGAGAGGACCTGTGGAAAAGTCCTGCTTCCTCGTGCTCTTGCTGCTGTGCAGTGGCTTGCCTGCCACCCGGTGCCTTCCCCTCTCCGCTGCTGCTGCCGTTGCTGTTACTGCTGCTGCTGCTGCTGTTGCTGCTGATGTCGGTGCTGTCGCTGCTGCTGCTGAAGTCTGTGTGTTTCCTCCTGCATGCAACAAGAGAGCCGTCGAGGCCTCCCAGCAACAGCAAACCCCCGCAGCTCAGTCCCACAGCTAGCCACTGCGGCTTCTGCTGCTGCTGCTCTTGCTGCCACTTCTCGCATGCTGTGCTGAACGCAAAGCTGCTGCACATATCTGGGAGTCCCTGTCGCCATAGGAGCCTTGGGTCTCCCTGAGTCAGCAAAAAGACAAAAACGCATCCTCATCGGGGCTAGGCATTGAAGATTGGGGTTTACGGTTTAGGGCTTAGGGTCTGAGCTGACCTGCACATCAAATACCTCAGCACCTGGGCCAAAGCGGTGTACAGACTCCTGGTGGTCCCTAAACTGCTGCTGCAGCAAACGACAGCGCGCAGCTAGCTGCTGTTGCTGCTGCCGCAGGACAGGCAAAGACGCAGCGGCAGCAGAAACTGTTGCAGCTGATCCTGCCGCCGTCGCGGGGGGCGGAGGGGCGTGCACGTCAACAAGAGAGTTGACATTCTTTAGGAGCTCTCGAGAATCCCTAACTGCCGAGACATGGTCTGCATAAAGGGTCTCAGCAGGCGCCGCCGGCGTCACTAGAGCTGCTGCTGCTGCTGCTGCTGTTGCTTCTAAGGATACTGGCAACGGAGTAGCTACTGGAAATGTGTTTGTTGCAGAAGCTGCTTCAAGTGATGGTGGTGCTGCGGCAGAAGGGCGTGCGACGGCGATGGCTAGCAGTTGCTGCTGCTGCTGCTGCCGCAGGGCAAGGGGAGCTGAGAAGACAGCTGCCTGGATCTTTTCTTTGCTGCCACGCCGGTACGGGAAGTGGCCGCGCCGGTACAGCATCGTTTCGAGGTGTATGTACGCTTCAGGCCCTGAGCTTCAAACCCGAAGCCCTAGAGCCTGGAGCCTCATTTGCCATAAGCACATACACGGGAGCCCCCAAATTCACTGTAGCAATGCTCTGTCTGTTCATCATAGCTCAGGAGATTCTTAGAGGTTTCGGATGAGGGGACAGGGCTTCACTTTTGATTCTCCAAGGCGCGGCAAGGGCTTGGCGTTAAGCAGAGGTGTTTGGAGAGGCAAAGTTCAGGCTTTGCAGTTTGAGATTGAGGTGTATAAGCTCATTTCCGCTATCATCGCAAATAAACTAATATTTAGGGGGGAAACGGTTACAGGAGCGCCATGTGTTGTTTGGGTGGGGTCGTGTTTGTTGGCTGCATGCATCCGGTTTGCATATGCATGCAGCTCTGACACCTACGCAGTGGTATTTGTTTCATGATTTTACCTTTGTGTTAGGCAAGTAGCATTAGCGCAGAGAGCAAGAGACGCGCCTGCAGCGCAGACAAGTAGGCAGTTGCCTCAAGCCCGTTGGCTTGGGGAAGTACTACTTTTCTGCTGCGGCTGCAACGCGAACAGCAAATGCAGCCTACGGGAGTTGGAGTAGCTAATGCTAAAGCAGCGGCTATGAGCAGCTCAGAGGCATCAAGCGGCTGAGAGGGGGCCAGACACAACCGTGCCAGAGAGGCGCTTTCAGAAGACATAAATAGTATAGGGAAAAGTCAACAGACAGACGGAAGGACCACAGAAATGCTGGCACTGGGCGAGGGCGCTGGGGATCTGCAGCCCAAAGTAGCATTTCTAGTTAGGGTCCCGATGCTCTAAACGGCCTAACTTGAAGCCTCTGCGAGGCGTACCCTTCCAGCCTTGTTAGGGGGAATACAGCAACAGCTCAAGCAGCAAAATCCGGCTGAAAGGCTAGCCCAGCGCCTCAGTCCTGCGCTTGCGAGTTCCACTCTCATATATAGCAAATAGGAGCAACAGCAGGTGGGGATACCAGGTAGCAATTTGGAGGAACTCTGACTACATTCCCCTGAAACGCACCTCCTCTGCCACCAGCTGCAGCTTCGGAGCAAGCTGAAGGCCTTCAAGGGTGCACAGCCTTTGGCAGGCTGCAACGGCTTGATCCCCGTTGGCTGCTACTCTTCAACTGAAGAGCTGTGGAAGCCTGCGCTAAGCGTCCGCATGTGTGTTTACCTTCGCTCCGAGATGCTGCCTCCCTACTTTGCTCTTTGCCTACCCCCTTCTCTGCTCCGATGTTACTCGCCAGAAGCTTTACTACTTTAGGGCTTAGCTGCCAATCCATGCCACTACAGTTGCTGCTGCACTCTTGCCTAGCACAAATGTAGCGCTAAAGTACTATCAACTCCAGCGGCCTACCCGTGCCTCCTTAGCACAGTTGGTAGTGCGTTTGATTCGTAATCAAAAGGTCGTGGGTTCGATTCCCACAGGGGGCTGGTTTTTCTCACAGTCGATGTGTTGTTCCTCTCTACTGTTAATTTAGAGGGACAAAATGCCTGCACAGTTAATGCTAAGTGTTTTGCATGTACGAATTTGGAACCAAAATTCGCGTCTCCTCCACGAAGTGATAAAGCACTGTGAAGTGAACCACTGAAACTCTGCGTACCTCAGAAACGCGCTTACGAGCTCTGTAGAGGCTATTCACAGTACCCAGTTCACGGGCTGCTTTCCAGACCTGGTACGGAAAGCCATAGTTTGAAATTAAATGCATTTTTAAGCGACGCGGCTACATTATCTGCAGCCCCAACGTGCTTCATCGAGTGAGACTTAGGCTTTTTGTCAAGTCTCTGTTCTACCACTAAAAGAAACCACAGCTCAACACAGGTCATCCTTTGCATGCTGGTACAGCGAAACTCAGTTTCAAATTAGAGGAGATAAAACTTGAAGGCTACACCCTTCAGCCTTCTAGCGCTTCCGTCATGTCATTGATACCGAAAGTGTTTCTGGTGACAAAACAAACTAGCAGTAACTGCGCTGATTCTAAGCCTTTTTTTTCTTCGCGTTGACCCGAAATTTGATGAAGGTGGTCGACTGTTAATCCGTATTGTGCTCCTATTGAGCAATTGCTGTTAGAAAAATGTCCTGCTCCTCTAAATTAGGTGAAATAAGCCATATATCAAAATATACGGACTTGCCAAAAATGTGCTGCGGTCGGGAAAACTAAGCTCTACTCTAGCACGATAGCAACTTAAATGGAAGCCTTCCCCTGTACTATTCTGGCCTTGATGTTGTGCGCGAGAATCTTCGCTGCTTTTTTCATTTCAAAGAACTTCTCGTCCGTAATGTACTCTGATGCAACAGATAGAATCTTTGTCAGCCCATGTGGGTTGGTAGGTGATAGACTGATATCTCCAACTACGGGCATGTTAAACCTGTAGAAACAATGAGATAACAAAATGATATTCACGTCCCTGAACATTGCTACCGAAGGGATTAGGTAAACCTCCGCAACAGCTCAAGTCCTTGACAACTGCCAGTTTCTATGAATGCAACAGAAACCAATAATCTTGTGCAGGTATACCTGAAGTAAACGTCCAGGCGGTCTGCGAGCCAATGCAAGGCTTCTCGATGAGCAAACAAAGTCGCAGTGGTAAGTCCCTCAGTAGCAAACGGCTCCTGTGAAGAAGACAATACAAATGAAACTAAAGTTCGTCCGATTTGTAATTACGCACAACTATCCTGGCACACTGGAAAGGCTCAGCACACAAGAGCCGGTGTATGCACAACAGAACAAACAGAACTGCGCCAAAATTTAGTCAAAGTACCAAGGGCCCCTGCCGGACTGAAGACATTGTGAGGAATTTGCGGGCGCCCAATGAGACGAGCAGTTGGAGGTCCGACTGCAAAACAGCAAGTGCAGCGCTAGTGTATTTTCCATGCTTTCCCTCGTATGAAAATGAGGCTTTTTAAGCACAATGTTTCCTCTGGCCTCTATTCCCACCCTGAAAGTTCCAGATCCATGGTGGAACTGCCCAGCCCTTTTTCTACCCCTGCGGAACGGTGCGTCCCCAATTGGTCTCAGCATACTTGTATGAAGCTCCGCAGTGGCTTGTGTGCAAGACGTGCACATTCTTCGAGCCCTGCAAGGGTGGGGTTTGCCGCAAGAGCACTTGTGCTGGTGGAACCTGTGAGACAGACTTTCGGCTCCACGGAAAACCCCATGCCTTCCAAGTCTGCAGGCCTGATGGGCCTAACAAATGCGCCAGTCAAACAGCAAAACATTTGTACAGATACACTTCACTGCTCTTAACTTGGGGACACTGCAGTTCGCTTGCAACTTTTCCCCCCGCCACCGTTAGTACAAGTTGTGT
Organism: Eimeria tenella; assembly: GCF_000499545.2. Taxonomy (NCBI): domain Eukaryota; phylum Apicomplexa; class Conoidasida; order Eucoccidiorida; family Eimeriidae; genus Eimeria; species Eimeria tenella. Next base: position 144,144 of record NW_013543383.1, on the reverse strand, counting down.
CTGTTGCTATCTCACCGCAAACTGCCCGGAGAGGCAATTGTAGCCCACGCGGCTACCCAAAGGGGACAACGGCTGGTGCCCCGCAACGAGCGGACATGGCTGGCTGCAGCAACACAAGGAAATTGTACACGTAAACAATAGATCTATGGGCTTCTGACAAGTGGCACGACCGTAGCCTGCTTCGTCTTCGTCCCAAAATAGGTAAACGGAGCATCTCACTGTTCGTTCTAGCGGCGTGCAGCTTAGTAACTCGCCCTTACCTGGCGATGTGTGCTCATACGTTCGCAGAACAAACTGCTGAGGTGGAGACTGTGCGATGTCGCTGCAGGTTATCGTGCTGAGGACAAGACACAGAAACAGCAATGATCGCACCTGAAATCTCCCTTGGCAATAGTCTGTTATACAATGCTGCGCATGAGAAACGCCCCTAGAGAGGCACCCTTCTCATTTCTGCAGTGCTCCATGCTCGATAGAGGCACAGGTGCTTCGACGGTGCAATTCCAATAAAGATGTCACACACTCGCTAAGAAGAGCAAAGATGGTTGCCTCCATCAAATCCACCTCTTCCAGTGGAAAGCAGCAACATACAGACAGCGATTGAGAAAACTGTCACAAAGAATATGGTACAAAAACAGAAGAACCATGGATATTCACACGCGTGCCAATCAAATACAAGTTTCCCTCATCTGTACCCGAGAGGTGCATTCAAAGTATTGAGAAACCGCCAACCAAACTTGTCAACGAGTTCGCTCCTCAGGGTCTTCGGCTCTACTCCTGAACAAATGCTCAGCCAAAACAAAGGCACAAGTGTGCGTGGATCAGAGACTGCATCGTAGGAAGGCCTCTAGCTACACCTGTGGCGCCAGAGACAAGCAAGTGGAAAGTTAGGGGTAACCACTGATGAATGCCAACAAGCACACCGGAAGTAAACAGAGCAAGGCAACAAATATGACCATGACAGAGGCATAGAAAATACACAAAAGGCCTGACGACACATTTGACAACTCTACCTGAGACAAGCTGCAGGAAGAATGCCTCCCTCCACTCTGGAGCTAGCTCGTCGAGGTTATTTCCTGCAACTCCAATCCATTCCTTCAGCAAGCGTGTTATAGTGATGCCCCGAAGCAGGGCAAGCGCCAATAGGCCACCTGTAAACAAAAGCAGATCCAAAAGCCACGACACGCTTTCTGTTGATTCCCGATACCTTCAAGCTCTGGCCCTTGGACGGCAGCTAGACTCTTATCCCTCGGCAGTTCACAACCGTCCCACAACAGTCATCTACCAAACAAACCATGGCAAATTTTTAACGTGCCAATGTCTCGCGATTTACAAATAGTGGCTAAGTGAGCTGTACCTAAATTCTTCCACGAGCAAGTTCTTTCCAAATCAGCAAAGGAGAAGCACGAAATGCGGAGCACCCAGAACTTAGTACAGCAAGCATGGTTCCAGTCTAACTATCCTCTTAGCAAAAGATGCTTAGCGTTTCGGACAGAAATTAAGGTATGATGATGCAGTCAAGGTGGGAAGCTCAAGGCTCCGACTTTTCTTCTTGCATTTACCGGTGCCAGTGCCAACAACAAAGTCAAAGCAACTGGTCAAGTTGATTCTTCTGTCGCCCAACAGAAAGCGCACTTCCTTCTCCAACTGGCGCAGCATCACGAGCTGCCCCACAGCTGCATACAGGCCCGCCCCATCTAGAGACAAAATGCATTTGCTGCAAACAAAAAGAAAGCACAAACTTACAAAACGCTTCATAACGATCAGCAAGCAACGCTTTCAGAGACGGCAGAAGCATCCGGCTAGGAAATCCGAGGATATCGCTAGAGGCAAGGAGACCATCTGCGCACTAAAAGGCGAGAAAAATTGCAGGCTGTGCTCGCGCGTTTCCACGCTTTCCTGCGTATCTAGATATGCGTTTAAGCCTCAATTCATGCACACAAGCATATACTTGTATGCGTGATTGCTGGCATTCACATTGCAGCAACACGCCGGAACATGAATTCACACAAACATGGACGTGATTCGCCTGTGTTGGCGTATGCACAGCGTCCGCGCAATCTCACAACTTAGTGCTTCCCACATCCCCTTAAGAATGCGTTATTACCTGCCGGCAGAGGAACAAAGGGGCGATATCTCCTTATAGATGGCTGAAGGGGAACCGCAGTAAACCAGCTCCAAAGTGGAGCTGAGGGACATCCCTAAGGACATGGTGGCTCGCAAGTCGATTAAGAGGTGGCATCCTGAAAAAACGAAAATCAACTTTGGCCAAGAGAAACGAATATGCTGATTTTCAGCTCCAGCACCATGCCCAACTGCGAAAAAAAGATTTTCTTTAAAAGTATACTGCTCCCTAGGAAATTCAGAGCAGCACCACTTCGATGCAGTGCTCTACTATGATTCCACTGGAGGCTTGTGAAATGCAAGCGCCTCCTGGCGTGGAGAACTCAACGCCTATTGGCTAGTCTACGATGACTCTTTGACCTAGTCCCCAGGAAGTAGAGTCTCGGCCCGAAATCTGCTATGAACCGTAACTATATAAGCGCATTCATGGTAATGCCAAAAGCAGCCACTGAGCAAAAGGCAGTGCTGCGAAACTGCCTCACCAGCGGACGGCACGAAGATAAACGAAAACTTGCGCCGTTTGGCCCTCACAGAAACGATATTACAGGGGAGAAGTTTCACCAGTTGCTGCTGTTCCCCCAGAGGAAGACTGTATTCCTCTCCGGTGTCTGTGTAGTGTCCGTCTGCTTCATAAAATAAAACATCTTCCTTCAGTTCTTCTTGGTCCTCCCCAATAGCTGGCCCTCCAGGCAGACTTGAAAGGCTCCTAAAGATGTCAAAGTTCCCCCATTCGCTGGGTGTACCTCCTCGTGCCATTTGTAACATCCACGAATGCAGTGACATAAAAGAATCCTCCCGAAGAGGAAACTTTTTAGGGCACATGTCTTTGTTGGTGTCGCATTTATCAAAACCCCGCTCCGCCTCAGCGGAACCTTTCGGCAACTGTGGGTCCCCGCTGTTGGCGCTACCAGTGCAATTTGCCGAAGTGCTCAACTGCGCATAAGCCTCGCTGGGTGCCGTAGAATGTAGAGGGTCTTCTTGGAGAAGGTGATGGCCTCTTGAAGGAGTTTCTTGGCTCAGTGGGACTTCACTGTCCTTTGGCTGGTCTCTTGCACTTGCACCATTCACGACCGTACTTTTTTCTGATGGGCCGTCTTCCGCTGTGGCAAGGGTAATCGGCCGCTTTGGCTCCAGTGGCTGCTGCAGCTTTGGTGGTGTGGAGGATGATGAGCTATCGACATCTTTCTCTGTTCGGGGCTCTCCAGTGCTGCCCTGAGAGCTAGTCTTCGTGCCTGGCTCGTCAAGAACAAAGGTCTCTGTCTCTTTCTTCGGAGTTACCCGGACGACCGTTGCTGCGAACGATTGTACAGGGGACTCACCGTCATTCAAGTTCCCCTCCTCAAAGAGAGCCGTGAGAGATACCCCTTGCACTGTCTGCGGAAGGCATGAAGATTCACTGGGATTGGCTTTTGTTGGGGGCAGTTCACAAGCCCGGGTCACCTCACATATCACGTCATCTCCAGAAGTTATCTCCGCCACAGGTCCCTTGCCCTCATCACAGGGACGCTCAGTTGCTGACTTGGTCAGCTTCCACTGTCCCTCGTTTGGCTTCGTCAAACGATCCCCACTCGACCCAGCAACAGTGCAAGCAGGCGCCTCACAGATGCCACTCCTTGGTTGGTTTCTCTCAACAGTGGAACCAGGATCGTTCTCCAGCAAGCCCTGGGATGGGCTACCCGGCAGTATGCCCCCTTTAGAGACATGCCAACGTGAGGTACTAAACGAGCCCTGCATTAGCTTAGGGCTGCAATCCTGTTCATATCTTGCTGACTGCGATGAGAAATGGCCCGTTGCATCACCAACAAACCTCGTGTTTTCGCTCACTAACCGCATCAACCCAGACATTGAAGGCCTTAGGACAGCTCCTGCACAGGGGGACCATGAAGGAGCACCCGCAGACGGATCTGTTGGAGGCTCCAGACTGTAGCGACATTCCAGGCGCATGTTTGAAAAGCCCATAAAAAGTGCATCCCAAAAAGGCTGACAGGAACCATCACAGGACACAAACTGCGTTCGTTGCTTCAATATACCGCGTGGCGCGGCTTCGAAACTTGATGACACAAAATACACCGACACAGGCTGCTGCGCTGCTGCGCTGTTGTGTAGCTGCGCAAATCAAAGCGGTTATTCCTGGATCCCTACAAGCTTGCCTCAGTGGTGTTCGAAACGGAGAGAGCGTAGTAGCCGGGCTGAGTGATGGTGACGTCAAAGAGGCTCGTGTAAACCTGCAAAGCAGGCCCACAAAGTGCCACGCCATAGTGGCAGTCCGTTTCTATTTGAAGGCCATGTTTCCGGTAACATCATAGCACTGGACCGCAGGGTTTTCAAGTGAAGGCTGGTACAGGAACTCGTGCTAGCCTTCCACGAGTCGGCAACCACGGGGTTTTAAAAGGGAAAAGATGAGGGTAAAACAGGAAGAAGGTACATGGTGTCTAGGCCTGAAAAAAGCCTAATGGCAGTTAAGCTGCAGCTTTCGTGGCACTTTCTGCGGCACAACACAAAGTGGAGGAGTCTCACCGGTCCTTTGCTGAGAGTCACTTCCTTCAGGTCATCTTCTGTGGGAAAGAAAACCCTTGCCGGCTCCATATTGGGGTCCCTAAAGTTGCAGCAATTCATTTCCGTGTGCGTTGCCCTCGCTGGAAGAAGCCCGGCTCAGGGGTTGTTCCCTTACCTTCGCTTCAGTGTCTGCACATGCATGGCCAGCCACACTGAGGACACTCGCTAGGAAGACACATCATCCCTGCGTGAAGCCAAATTGAGCCAGAACAGAGTTACTGAAATAATGAGGAAACACCCGTAGTGCGGTGCCTGTCTAGTTCGTCCGAGCAGCTGAGAAACAGCTCCACCCCCTTATTAAAATTTCTATGCAGATAGCTGAAAAGCTGAGCCCACGGCTAGAAGTTGTATTTCTCCCCTTATACGAACAGCTCTGACGGAAGGTAGTGACCCCTGGAGTATAGGAGTGGCCAAATGAAGCTGCCCAATGGCAACGTTGTTGGAGCGCACCTGAGCCGCTTTAGTAGCTTTTCCAAGTAAAGTGAATTTAGTTTTTGTACACATAACATCAGAAATTAGTATATAGTTAGGCAGAAAGCCAGAAGCGAAGCGCAAGTGTTCACTGTGTTTACCACTGGTCTCGAGATCGGTCATCCTGAAGGCCCCGCGAGGCCATCAACGGAAGTTGTGGTGATTAAAGGGCTAAATAAATGCGAAATACTATGGAGAACGTCTTTTGCAATATATATTAGGCAATTTTATTTGTGTTAACATCTATGCACGCCTTGAACGCAACTGACCGTACTAGACCTGACGTCGACGTGTGTTATAGGCTATCACAGCATCCCCTTTACCGTCACCTCACAGACACCGCGTAAAACGCTTAAAACATTACGGATTGCCAGGCGAGCTTAATCTCTGAACAGAAGATCTGTTTCCTGTCATAGCCCTCAAGGGGCAAAAGTCGACACGTCGACGATGTCCGTAAGTCGCAAGTAAAGAGGTGCAATTTTGGTGCGACGTCTGGCCATCGGCGGCTGGATACGCAACACACAGATCTCCAACCAGCACGCCTCTGTTGCTTTAGATCTCCAACCAGCACGTCTCTGTTGTTTTCGACCGTATCCAAAACCAAAAGATGTATGGCCCGCTCAAAAACTGGACATCATTGTCGAGTTGCTCGCCCTGCAGCCGTCCCCCCGTGTACCACAGTGTGGTACATGTTCTGTTCGTCATGAGGCGCTGCTACTCCCATCTGCTGAGTCGCCTCTAGGCGTCACTCTAAACCCTACCCTAGCCGCAGGCCACAGCAAACCACGTGGGTGAGAAACGCAAGAACCTCTAGCCTGTGGCAAGCGGCTCAAATCTCGTGCCTCCACTGTAGTTGCATATTGGAATGCTTCTGGCGACAACTGCCTTCAGCTTATCCAACGATCCGGTACATCCACACTGTGCATATTGCCGTGTCTGCAACTCTCGTTTGTAGTAGGCGGTAGCTATAAACTTAAAATTACAAAAGCAAAAATGCTGTAGCAATTCGGGCCCGGATTTACCCAAGACGGCCCAAATAATGCTTCCTACGGCTGACTGGGTCCAATGCCAGCAACAGCAAATGTACTCCTGCTCCCATGGGCCCCTGTGTCCCATGGAGATCCGAGGTAAACAAAGAGACAATGAAAGAACTACTCGCAGATATTTTCTATACGCAGCAACTGCAACCTTGAGCAACTACGCAATGTTCAGCTCCACATAGACGGATTCGAGTAGTTGCCGTACGTCTGCCTCCCTTGGTTGCTGTAGTTCTGGTTTTGCTGCTGGTACGACGTCTGATAAAAATTGCTGGCTAGCCCCGGAGGCTGCGAATAATGCGTATACGCGTTGTAGTTGTAATATCCCCCTGCCGCTGCAGCCACCGCGGCCTGCTGCTGCTGCTGCTGCTGCTGCTGCTGGTCCGCGCTGTTGCTGCTACCACCGCGGTGGTAAGTGCTGCCACTGCACCAGAAAAAGTACAGAACGTACACTACTCGAACTTCGGTACGCACAGTCCAAACCCGTGAATCACCAAAATATGTTCACCAACATTCTTTTAACATCTGTACGCCGTATTGAAGGGCACGCAAACTGCGGCCAAGTGCAGCCATCCAAAAGTTTCTCGCGACAGCAGCACTGTGTGACAAGTTGCGCTAACAGGACCTTAAAACAAACGCCTGACGCAACAACCCCTATGTAGAAAATCAGGCATGAACTTACAGCTGCTGCTGCTGTTTAAAATTGTTGCTCTTCCCGTACTGGCTGGACATCACGGAATTACTGTTCAACTGGCCTTGCTGCGGCTGCTGCTGCTGCTCCCCTCTGCCTCCAATGGGGCCTCCGGAGCTACTGCTGCTGGCAGGAGGGGGCCCGCTGTTGCCGCCGCTGTAGTGATACTGTGCACCAGCAGCATTACTACTCGCTGGCGGAGTTCCCACCTGCAAACGCATCAGCAACTGCAGAACCAAGAAATACTATCAAGCTCTACGCTATGTCACAGCTTTGCTGACGCCAACGTCAACAGCAGCAAAACAAGAATCCACTGCTTCGAGGTGCATGAACACCAGAACGGACATGAGGACCTCTTGAGCTCCCTTACTTTGAGTTGCGGGTGTTGATAACTGCTAGCTGAGAAGCCTGGGGGAACAGCTGCATTACCCGAGGCAGACGCTGCAGGGTAGGGGTTTGCTGCTGCTGCGCCCGCCACATGCAGGCTAGGATTGTAGAAAGTGGACACCCCTTGGCCTGCTCCTGCCGCTCCGGCCGGCGCTCCTGCAGCGTGCTGCTGGTGCTGCTGCGGACCGGTGACCCCAGCACCTGCTGCCCCTGCAGCGCCTGTGGCCGCTGGGGCCAGAACTACTCCAGGTGTTTGAGGCGCAGCTGCTGCAGCAGGAGCAGCAGCCGGTGCGGCTCCGGGTCCTCCAGCGCCTCCATACATCTCCGTGGGGGCCGCTCCCGCTGCACTTGCAGCTGCTGCATCGTCAAACGAGTCCTGGTGAGTATATGGAGGGTAATTGTGCATATATCCCTGAGGCAGAGCGCCGGGTCCTCCCTTTGCACCATAGGGGCCCCCCATGATGCCATAGTGCGGTAGCTGCAGGAGCAAACAGAACACGGACGATTACGATATCCGCAGGAAGAAACCACGTAAGACCACAGAGCAAACCAAGAAGCAGCACATCATGGGAAGCACAGGAAACAGTGGATATGACGTACCAAATTCCCGTGGCCGTAGTAGACGCTGTTGTACTGCGGATATGTCGTGAGTCCATGGTAGTTCGGGTAGCTGTAAGCTGCTGCTGCAGCTGCTGCTGGCTGGCCTGTCAGGTTCGGGGCCAGTCCAGGAGGCGGGGTGAACGCATGTGAGTTGTTGTACGCAGCCGCAGCCGCAGCTTGCTGCTGCTGCTGCTGCTGGCCTGGAGTTCCCTTCCCGCTGTTGTAGTGCTGCTGCTGTTGCTGCTGCTTCATATCCTCCCGCTGCTGCCGCTGTTGGTGGCTAGAACCGTCCAGTGACCCGCCTGCAGGAGGCGGAGGCTGTTGCTTACCTTGCTGCTGCTGCTGTTGCTGCTGCTGCTGCATAAGAGGACCCACACTGCGATTGAAGCCATTAGCTTCTCCCCAACCCCGACCTGTCTGCTGCTGCCCATAGTGCTGCTGCTGCTGGTGGTGCTGCTGCTGTTGCTGCGCGTAATGGTGCTGCTGCTGCTGCCCGTAGTGGTGCTGCTGCTGCTGTCCCCGCCGCTGCTGTTGCCGGTCGTGGTGAAGCCGCTGTTCCTGCTGATGCAGCTGTTGCTGTTGCATATGCTGTTGCTGCATCTGCTGCTGTGGTGGCTCAATATACGAACGCGCGACGGCCTTCTGCCCCGACTCTGCGTGTTGTTGCTGCAGTTGCTGTAGCTGTTGCTGCTGCTTCTGCGCTGCCTTCCTCTGCGCTGCTTCAATCTCAAAAATGCGCTCCATCTCCTGCTGCTGCTGCTGCTCTTGTTGCTGGGGCAAGTATATGCCTCCCGGAGAAGCTTCATATTCCCCACTAGGCTGCTGCTGTTGCTGTTGCTGTTGCTGCTGTTGTTGCTGTTGCAACTCTGGCGCAGCAGCCTGCTGCTGCTGCTGCTGCTGCTGCGGTTGCTGCTGAGGAGCCGCCTGGAAGGGCTCGAAAGAAGAGGCGACAGAGCCGAACACGAGTGCCTTCGCGCTAAAATTGGGAGCCCCCCTAAACCTCGCCGGCATGACGACGGGCTCAGCAGCGGTGACTGTTACAGCAGGCACTGCTGCTGTTTCTGCTGCTGCAGCCTCCGCCTCGGCTTCCCTCTTCTCCGCGCTCACAGGATCAGGCACGGAAGGTGTTGCCGGAGCTGGAGGCGACGGCTTCGGCGAACGCGGTGGGCTCGGCGCTGCTGCTGCTGCTGCTGTTGCTGGAGACGGGCTCCTTGACCGTCCCTGAACTGCTATGGGAGACAGTTCGCGTCTGTAAGCGGAAGTGGGGGGGGCAACTCGCGAATCAGGCTGCAGCAACGCCTGACTTTGCGGCTGTTGCTGCTGCTGCTGCTGCTGAGTAGGCGCAACCGGCGAATGCGACCGCGGCGAAGGCCCACACGGTGTGCGCCTGCCTTTGTGCGCCGCACTTCCTGTTGCCGCTTTGGGGCTTCCCGCTGCCGCTGCGGTCTCGGCTTTCGATTCAGCAGCAGCTGGAGCTGCTGCTGCTGCCTGCTGCTGCTGCTGCGGTGGCGGCTGCGGTGCCGGCCTAACCAGGCGCGCTGCCCACGTTCTCGGCTGCGTCGGTGCTACGTGTGTCGCTGCTTCTGCTGGTGCCGCCGCCTGTGAAGCTGGTACCTCTTCTTTTGAGGCAGACGACGCCCGCTGCTGCTGCTGCTCCTCTTGTTTGACACAACTGGATGGAAGGCTGCCGTCCGGACCCTGCTGCTGCTGCTGTTCCGTACTTTGTGGCTGCCGCTCTTCCGGTTCCTGCGGCTGCTGCTGCTCCGGTTGTCCTTCAGGTTGGGCTTGAGGTTGCTTCCTACTTTCCTGGTCCCTCCCTGTACACAAACACATAAGAGCTCCTAGCCACGTAGCTGTCTACCACATCCTATAGGGCCCCTTGCATGTGGCGCTGCTGTTTGCTCTGCTCTTGCTCACCATTTTGTCTTCTTGCCGAGTTGCTGCGCCCGCCAGGTCCCCGCTGCTGTTGTCTGCGTCCCTCGAAGCCCCTGCCGTCTCTCAGCTGCCTGTACCCCCTGACTTGTCTGTTGGCCGGCTGCTGCTGCGTCTGCTGCGCCTGACTCTGTTGGTTCTGCTGTTTTTTGTTGCCGCCGACCATCTTCCATGAACCCTGCTCATGGCCTGTGCTCTCCTCTATGACCCGCGCCACTTCGCTGTGAATGAGGTCCTCCCGGTGCTCCAAGCGCCGCACGAGTTGTAGCACGTCCTGCTTGCTGTAGTTATAGCACTCTAAAACTGGGTGTACCGACTCTACCATGCTTGCTGTTCGGGGAGACGCTGATCGAACATCATCTGAGGGGAAGGCCATACGCATGTCACGCACAAGTGAAAGGTGGGAAGCGACGCGAGGGTCTGACAAGGACGCAGCGGGGGGGGGTCTCGGTGCACTGCCGACGGCCGCTGCTGCTGTTGGCTGCTGCTGCTGCTGTTGCTGAGAGGACGGAGCAGAACTCTTCGCCTTCCACTGAGTCGTGCCTCGGGCCCCCCCTCTGGCGGGCATCCTGGATGCCGCATTTGGGCCTTCCTTTCGCTCTCTGTTCCCCCACCTGCCTGCCAGCTCTGCGGAAGCCCTAGTCTTTGCGCTCGACGGCCCTTGGGAAGGTCCCGGAGGAGATGAAAGAGATGTGGAACCCGCCGCAGCGCCGGCAGCAGAAGCCGCAGTCGCAGCAGTTGGTGTGGTGGCAGGTCCACTCGATGAGGCCGCACCCCCCCTAGCCATTGTACCCTAATTATCTAAGACAACGCTTATCCTTGTGTATTCAAGCGAGGAGGCAGCTGCAACAAACGCTTCTCACGGCAAAGATCGCACGCAGTTCTGATGACTTTCTGATTGCTGCGCGGGTCGTGCGCCAGCAGCAGCTGCTGCATGAGGTGCCCCGCTGCTACTGCTGCTGCTACTGCTGCTCCTCCAGCACACTGCCAGCCCCACAGCAGCAGTGGTCATTCTGAAAATGTGTTGGGCACAAATGCAATGCTTTGTGACTTGTATTTATCACTCGATTTTTAAAGCACATATTTAGAGAAGCAGAAGGGATACATAGCCAGGTAGCCAGTGCCGCTGCTGTGCCCCCCACTTCTGCTGGTGAGGCGGGTGGCAGTAACGAGACGCAAACAAAATATGACGAGGCGTCTCGTCGACAAGCAAATTGACTTTTGGCAAATAAATACGTAAGAAAAGCAGCAGCGAGTTCCTCTACCTGAGAGAGGCAGGTGAGCGTGTAGACATTTCGGGCCCGTAGTGCCGTGCGTTGGAGAGGTTTTGGCAAGTCTAACGAGTCTAACACTCGTCTATTGAGGAAGCGCTGGAGTAAGACGACACAGAACTAGCTCAAGCTCTCTTGAGGCTGTTCCTTGTAAGTGCTTTGCCAGCTCTCTCTGCTTGGCTCTCGAGGGCGTCTTCAGAGCAGTGGTGCCTACGCTCCTAAGGGTAAAAGGAAGGCGTGGACTCTGGTTATTGGCCATTAATTGGGGCCATTCCCTCTCTGGCTAATCTTTGCGACGCGTTGTTCCATAATGCTCAGCCATCCGTTCAGGGGGACCAGTGTCTCGAGATCAGGGGCATGTCCTGACGTGGATTGGATTGTGGTGAGCGTCAGTTATATTACAGGGCAGCGATGGAGTGACAGTTTTCTTCCAGTAGGGTCCTGAACTGGATTAGAGATGTATGAGTTCCAGCGACTTCCCCTAGTCTCAGACTTTCCAGCGTCATTAAGCATTGGAGGGTCAGCAGGACGCCTAGTTGGGGTATATGCTACGCTTTTGACTATATAAGCACGTTTTTCAGCGGGGTATTTCAGAATGCGCCTTCAGTTAAACCATGTGAGGCCTAATGGCTCGAGACTGAGCCAAGTTCCTTTGTAGTTTAAATGGGTTGGGAAGTAACTGAGACAAAGCTAGTAAGCTTCGTTGATGGCCACCGCGCTACATTTACTGACAAAATGAGATAAATATGGGGGGCATCTTTCGGCTATGTAAAAGCCTTTTGGGACGATATACCGGCCTTCTCCGCCTGATTAGGGCTGGTGAAGCTAACCGCTAAAATAAATGAAGCGCCACTGGAGAGCGCCTCAGCTGCAAAATAGCGCATAGAAAGGTTCCAAATTAGTCTGTCTGTTTTTGTTGAGCTAAGGTCCCATTATGGTTGCCTTCTAGGCAGGGTGAAGAGCGCGGAAGCCAACAACGCGTTATTGAAGAGACCCCGAGAGGGGCATCTAATAGGCCTGCTTCGTTAAAAGAGGCTCACTAGACAAACTCTTAGAAAAGGCAGTGCTTGAGGCATGCAAGATGTCCTGAAAGAGACCAAAAGAGCAGAATCCTGGAGGCATTCTCTGGAGACCGACGGCAGTTGTGTCAACGTGGTCACACCCAGTGTCGTTTTGAGGGTGAAGCTGCCTTAACACTAATACAGAAAACGAGTTTGCATGCTAGAAGAGAAAATCAGAAGGAAAGTAATGCTCGAGGAAATGGAAAAGCTTCTGAGTTTCCCCACGGCTCTGCCTCAACGTTGTCCCCACCTCTGCTCTGCACAACCGGAGCTAATTTGACCTGTTCTTTAAAGCGAAGTGGATTGTGCAACTCCGTAGACGGCCGTGCATAGAAGTACCGGAAAGGACGTACACTGCACATGTACACACAACGAGCATCGAGGGTGGATTCTGCAATGCACCACGCGTAGAATTCGAGAATCGAATTAAAACGCACACACAGACTGCATACAGGACGAGATTACACTACTAAGCCGCCGGTAAAAGGATACGCGGACCGGCTGCATCTTGACCAGCTGTATTTGCTCAACAGCCGACCGTTGATGGGGGCACCCTATCAGGATGTTGGTGAAAGAGCACTTGAAGGGAGCCGCTTTACATAAACAGCTCCTAAAAAACAAAAGACGGAAGCACCTTCAGGGCATTCGTAGGTCTTGTGGAGAGTTGTTTTGCCGCTGTGGGAATACGCTCTAGCTGATGTCGACGGAAGCCTGTTGGATATCCTTAGATGTCTTGCCTCACTATCGTTCGCTTAGCTAAGGGAAATTACGGAGATGGATAACTGGCAGTCGTCCCGTGAGCAGTTGCTTTGCGATAATCAAAGTTTAAAAAGGTGGCATCAAAAGGAAGGATATCATTAGACTACAATTCACAGGCCGCAGCCCTAGTGATGCGAAGCGTAAGTTTAGGAAGGGGAAAAGGCTCTAATATCCACCTTTGCACCAATGAAGGCTCACCTAGCGAGAATACAAACATAAATTTCAGGGAACTGTCCACATCAGCCGGTTGAAGTTGCCAAGATGCCTTTTTAATCAGCGTTAAGCGCGCCCAGTCAAGTGAAAGATGTGGCGGAGACAGGTAACGCAAAGCGAAGGGCTCGCTAACCCAAATATGTAGACTGCACCGCAGTGGCAGTGGCTGTGCAAGATGCTCCGTTAAATATGCCCTCAAGTGCCGAATCGGTTTATGTAGCCTTAATATTTTGGTGGCTTTCCTTTTTGAGTGCTTTTGGGCACATCTTCGAAAATTTCTTTGGTAATGGTGCATCATGGGAACTCGCTCATTGAAGAACGGTCACAAGTCGCGGTGCAGCAGGGTTGGAGGTAAATTTTTTCAAGGTCACTTCCTAGTGGGGCCCTTAGAGGAGAAAGGGCAGATTAAGTAGTCAATAGAGAGGCATGCGCAAATTGGGATGCCCTTCGTAGACCAGTGTAAGAGCTTATCATATTGGCCTTGCGCACTGAAGGGGAAGAGGAGTCCGCATAGCTCAGCACAAAGCTCCACTTGACCCTCTTTCATGAAAGCTTGCAAGCAGTTGAAGAGCAGAGCAGCCCAACTCAGGCGCTCAAAATACTTCGTAAGTGCGGAACTGTTCTTCCCCAAGCACCGCCAGTCGGACCCCGCAGCACTTCCATGATTAGATGACTTTCCCTGCTCTGATTAGATATTACTACTGTGCGGAAATGTATTATTACACTACAGCATGCCTTGACTTCTGCGTAAAATGCCGACCACCCTACGCACGTGATTAGAAGCCCTCGGTCCCTCATTCGCCCAATACTCTGTAGCGTTAAACTTCATTGCACAATTTTCCCGCACTGCCGCTTAGAGTTACTTTACACCAGTATTTGCGGACTTTCAGCAAGGCGGCTCAGTTCAACTCCAATGAATGGACAATCAGAGTTCTGAATGGTGTTCTCTCTATTGATACATCCCCTATTCTGTGCCACGGTATCCCTTAAGTGCTCATTTTCGAACGGAACCTTTGATTTCAGTCGGATATGTATGAAATTCTCTTCATCGGCTTACTGTGTCGTGTGCCAGTCAACGTAGTGCGACGGACACAACGGACGTGTCTAACGCGAGCCCCAGCAGAGAAGCCCCACGGACACCCAGTTGGACAAGCGACAAAAATTGTGCTTCGTCCAAGCTCTTAAGCTGTCGAACAATACAAGTGACTGTTTTGTTGAGCTCTCACCCTATGTTGTGACTGCTGGTTAGGCTCCCCCTTAGGGCAGGCTATCTTCACACGGTAGGCACTTTGCTGGCACCACTTACAATTACCCCATCACAAAGCTCTCCCCACAGGTATAAGGTCGACTGTAGAGTACCAATGTGTTAAGTAGCAGCAAAGGGCCTGTGGCCTACGTGATGCTCACGCGGCTTGATATTGCCTAGGCGACGAGAACAAACAATGGCTCAGCAGGAAGCACTTGCGTACTGTCAATCAATGCCTTATACGCAAACCTCGCTCCGAATTATCTATGTGAGATTCATTGTTTCGCCAACACAACTTGTTAGCTTCCTGGACTGAACACGCCGAGCAGCCCGAGAGACTAGCACGGGGCAAATTGCATCCTGGACCAGTGGGGCACCAGATACGATACTTTATATTTTGTGAAATAATGAGGCGCTCTTGACAAGCTTCTTGAGAAACAGCTCGATATCTAACAGGCAGCCGTGCATTGCTGCGAATTCGGTAGTGCCAAGCATACAGAAGCCGAGAGGCGTGCCTCACCCATACTGTCAACCCCTTAGGGTCCCTTTCCCACCTGCCTTTCTTGTTTCCTCATACTCTGTTTGTCATTATATGCCCACAGACTCTCCTTCATGCGTTCCTTGACTTTTTTTCTCTCCTTATATTCTACATTTCGTGGCACACATTAGAAACCCGCTTCCTCTGTAGGGGCTGGTTTCGCGTTCCGCTCATGAGACATTTCGTGCAGAGGGAAATTTGATAGCAAGTATTCATATACGTGTTACGAAGGAAGCGATAGTACAACTACGCGAACCAAGTAACATAGCCAGAAAATATGCTATGAGGAGCAATTAACAGAAGACCAAAAAGTCTTATTGCTGCTTTTTCTGTTATTGTTAATTGCTTTGCTCGTTCTTGTTGATGCATTAGAGCATCTAATGGCCTAGTAAGTTTCCCACAGTAATTATAGTGTGTAGCACTATGATGTTGCACCAGTACAACCCCATAAAGTTGCAACATTTACTATGCTACACGTGAAGCATTATTAGAAAATTCACAGCTAGGGAAACCAGGCTTTTGGCCAAAATTTAGCCTAAGGTGTCAGGCTGCAAGGCCAGGGAATGGAGCTAGCTGTGTCACCCGTACAGCGTGCGGGGGATGCACGCATACCGAGGGACAGCAAACTCCTTCGGGAGACTAGAACAGCAGCAGACTTGAATCTTTCACTTTTAAGGGTCTATTTGGGCTTCATTGGCCTTATTGATAGTACTTGTGTAGCGAGAAGGGAAACCTTCTGTGAGGCAAGGCCACGCTCACTACAGCTCACTACAACTCGTTCTGCCCGGCCATTCTATGTCGCATCGCTGTTTTTTCTGATCCTCCTAGCACTGAAGGCGTGGAGACAGTCTTTGGCATCACAATTTGCAGGCATTGTCAGGCGCCTGTGTGCCAAACTCTACCTTGCACTACTATGCCAGCTAGGGCTTACACATTGCATCATGTGTATCTGTAATGAACAGCGCTCTGCGCCGCTACTATGTGACTTTCTGGCGCACGAAGGCGCCCTTCTGACAAATCCTCTACACTCGAACATATCACATAAAACAATACCAAACAGTCAGTAACCCGCCATCCTTCAACTCCGCCAATCGAAACTCTTTAAACGTCGAGGATCATAGTTCTGACTCCCCCGACCCGATAGGGGTGATGCCCCACACCAGTGCCGGCGTCATCACCAGCCTCAATCTTAGGGTATCCACAGGCACTTCTAGTCTACAAATGCTATCTCGCTTATAAATTGCCCTGTTTCGTCACTAGTAATGAGTTTTCTGCGATATCTCAGAGTGCTAACCTCCTATAGGTCACCAGCCAGCAAACCTCTAAGGTCACCAGCATGTGCCGTTGTAGTGCCGGCGCACTACCATATCCCTCAGCTGTGATTCATAGACTCCCGCCACTACACTGTACAGTAGTTACAAAGGAACTTGTGCTCTTCTTAATCTAAGACATTCAAAGTTTTTTCCTTTCAGAACTAAAAGAACAACTCAGAAGAGTTGTTTTTTAGAGCTCCACAACAAAGAATAATAAAAAGACTGTACATACACGGGTTGTTCGTATTTAACAGAGGAATGGGTGGCTGAGAGAGAATTGTTTACATTTGATCACATCCTCCAGAAACGACAGTCGCTCTGCTGTGATACACCGAAACAGCATTTCACCCAGTGTCAATGAAGGAAGTAGAAGTATTCAGAAGATCGAACGGATCACCCAGAGGATCTGCCGCCAACCACTTGCTGCCATAGAACCAAGCCGTCTGGTGCCATGGAACATAATATTGCGTTTTCACAGTCCATTCAGCACCTGGATAAAGAGGCCTGCTCGCTTCGCAATGTTGCTGCTATGCGCAATGGTTGACCGTCCCCTTCAAACTTCCCGCAGTCTTGGGACACTCCCATTCAATTGCTTCATAGGGAATTGTTGTAACCGAATGCTTGTAGGAATAACGGCAAAGCGCACATAAATTGCCAGGTGTGGCTATTTTTCCATCACAAATCTGTGTAAGTGCCTACACTGCAAATATAAACTAAAGCCTTAATTCATGGATTCCACACACTTGGCAGCAGATCCCTGGTCTCAGCTCAAGGTGTTACCCTGAACACCTGGCAGCGGCTGAACACGCATTAGTCTCGTGGATCGTGTCTACAGAACACACCCTCCAGAACACCACCTTGACACTGCTTCATCTGGAGCGCAAATCAATACCTTTGAAGTGTCTCATATTGGCACTTTTCGATTTTTATTTTTCATTTTTCATGCAAAGGTGCTCGAAAGGACTGAAGGCCACTCTGCCGATTTGTCTTGTGGGACGACAGCGACTCCAAAGGCTCTCAATAGTCCTCCGGCTAGGTTCCGAGACGCTCTTCGCGTAAGTCCCGGCCGCCTATCATTTAAGGTCGCCTTTTACGTGGTTCAATTGAGACCCCACGAGAATCCAAATAAATTGTTGCCGAAGCCTTCAGGGCTACGTTCAGGAAGCAACAACCCCAACGGCGTCAACAGCAGCCGCAACAACTTCCGCAGCATTGGAAACAGCTTCAACCGTGCTCACAACAGAAGAAGTTTCCAATTTTCTCGCTTAGACTGTTACTTTTGGCGCATGGACACTCGGGAGCGTTTTCCGATCCGCAGGAGACCCTCCAAGCCCTCGCTCTGTCATGGTCATCAGCCTGTAGCTTCTTCTGATCGGGATCCCTAGCATGAAGGCCAGAAGATCCCAGGGCCTGCAAACTTTGATATACCCTCATTCAAACTGGGGGTTGTACTCCTCATTGAACTGGGCATCTGTAGGTGATGCTGCAGAGGGTCCGAGGGAACGTGGGGGCAACTCCATTCAATGCACCGTTGCAACCTCGTGCTGGCGTTATTTGGGATCTTTGGAAATGCAGACTGTGGCGCAAGAATCATGCACGCTCTCCTTTCTGTAAATCATACTGGTTGGGTGGCTCGCTCACAGCTCTGCCGGGCTATGCATCACATCATCGTGCCAGTGGGCCACCAGAGGACTCCCCGATGAGACGCTTTTTGCTGCCAGGGGCGCCCCAGATTTCGAGGCTTCCGCCCATTCCACTTCCCTTTTCCAGTAGAGTGAAAGACACAACGTACCTACACTTATCATTTCCCCCCAGGGAGCGTAGGCTCTTATGCTTCTCTAGCCGCTTGTACGTCAGACCAACTGATGCCCATAATAGTTCTTTCGAAAAGGTCTCCGCACTCAGGGAGTCCGTGCCGTTTTCATCGGTCCGTTCAAATGGGGAACGTCCCCAAGAGTCTGAAGAAGTCCCTTCAAGAAGTGCAGGAAAGGGGACCAAATCCACAGGGAAGCTCCATACTGGTGATTCGGGCGCCGTGGCTGCTGAACGCCCTCGTGTATCTTTGTTTGAGTTTTTGGCATTTCTAAAGGACGAGAAGTTTCGGGTAGCTGGGATCATGTTTGCACTGCTCCTGAGTAGTGGTGCTCAGCTGCTTCTGCCGTTAGCCGTAGGCAAGCTTGTTGATGCCGTCACAGAAACCACCGGGGACCAGCATGAAAAGCAGCAGCAACAACAGCAGCCGGAAGTAGCGCAGCTGCAACAACAGGAGGATGAACAGCAGGACCAGCGTCGAGAAGATTCATTCCACCGCCAGAGTAGTGTAACGGAAGGCTCCAATAAAGTGGCAGCAGCAACGGACACGCCTTCCGCACCGGCAACAACAGCAGCAGGCGAACCGCCTCCTGTGGTCGGAAGAGGGAAGCCAGAAATAGCAACAGCAACGGAACCCAGCTGGAGGGGACTTACGGGTGTTTTTGAGGAGAATCTGAAGACGCCTGGCGCCCGTTTGGGTATCTGCGTTGCTTTGGGAACCGTCGGGGCTGTGACATCTTTCACCCGACTTTATCTCCTTGAGTCAACTGTAGGAAGACTGCCCCTCCTTGCTGCTAGCAGTTTTGGACCTGAGGGAACCATAACCTATTTACTAGGATGCAAATTATGGAGTTCATCACTTCATGCGTTTCCCCTCAGATTGAACGGGTCGCTTGCCGTCTTCGCTCCACTTTGTTCTGGAGGCTACTCCATCAGACAACACAGCATTCACAACAACAGCAGCTGGGATCCCTAGTTAAGCATCTTTCCCGTAAGTACCTGTTCCCAGCACGGCGGGGACTCTAGGATCTTTTCGTGAGTAGTTTCGAGCACTTGATACGTATCTCGGTATTACCAGCTGTTGCAATCGGACCTTGGGGGGCTGCGTTCGTGCACAACTCAGCTGGAAAAGTTTGCCCGTGGGTCTGGAAATCTGTGTTTTGGGGATAAGGCTTCGGCTTTGGGGACTCCGTTATGTGGGGTTTCCTTGCAGAAGATGTTGTGACAGCGAGCAGAATTTTAGTGGACGTGTCCTTTGGGCTTCGTTGCCTGCTGACATCTGTCGTTGGTGCGTTTCGCTGCAGGAATTCTTCGCTCATTTCTTCTTGATGCCCTATGCATCCTTGTCCCTCTTGTCTCATACATTTGGGTGCATCCTCTCTTTGGGCTGAGAACGTGTTAAAGACCTATCACGGCGTGTGGCTGGCTATTTTGTGCTCTGTCGATGTGTCCCCTCTCAGGATATGCGTGCCCTTCTATATTATTCGCTTAATGTGTCTCTCTCGCATTGCTGCTGGCTCTTTCCCCGTACTGCCTGTGTTGCTCTGGCTTCGCCTGTATTCATTGGTTGGGTGGCTGTATCCTCGTTCACCTGTTTGTACACTCACTCCCCTCCCACCTACGGAGTCATCGTCCAAACGAAGCCAATGACTCTTTCCCTTTCTCTCATTCCCGCGATTTCTGCCTTCGTGTCTGCCCCATTTCCCGCTTTTTTGTGTCTGCATGCAGATCTCTGCCGCTTTTTGATTGTTCCTACTGTTGTCTGGAGCGTAATGGCCCCAGCTTCACATCATTTATGCTGCTCTGCTCTCTTCATCTCTCGTGTCAAATTTACTGCTTCATATGTGCTGCTGTTGCATATAGATTATCTTCTCCATTATCTTTGCGCTGCACATGGTTCTCAGGAATCTGCCTTTGTTGGGCTGCAACCCCTTTGTTTTTCCTTATGTCTTTGCTGCTGCCGATTGCTGCCGCGACGGCCGTGCTGCGGCTCTCAGCAAGATCCGTCGCGAAGCTGCAGCAGCAGCACAGCAGAGCCCTACAGGTGGCATTTCAGCGCGCAACAGTGGCCCTCAACTCGAGGAGGCAACTAAGAAGTCTCAATGGAGAGGCTGTGGAGGCTAAGGCTTTCGACATGGCGGTGCGGCGGCCAGCCTGGTGCTGCTGCCTGTGCCGTTTCTCGTGTTCACTTTTGGTTTTCCTGGCTGCTTATATTCTTTTCATGCTGGCTCGCTTTCGTCATCGGCCCTTTCGTCCCGTTTAAATCCAGTTCTCTTGCTGAGGGTCTGCCCACCAAATCGCGCATTGTGTTGCTGCATTAGCTGCTCCTGTGTTTGCGCTTGCTGCTGTCGTTACGTTTGCTGCTATGAAGTACTGCCGTTGCAACTATGCTATCCCTATTGCTGCTCCCGTGCGTGATTTAGCTGGAGGGCGTCTTGGGTGCAGCTAAGAAGAGCGCCGTTGCAATTGGCTGTCGCCACGCGTTTGTATTTGCTGCTGGTTCGAGTCTGCTCGTGCATCTTGTGCACTCTGCCGCATCTCTCGTTGCCCAAGGTTTGTTCCCTACACCTACTTCCCACTACCACTGCCTTTTCCCATCTCCAGTCCCGCTGCGAGCCTTTGCCTTTCCTATCTCTCCTGTCAAACAACCTGGTCTTGTTTATCGCACGCCCTACCCCATCGGATACATTGCAATCGTGGCGTTTACTATGGCACTTTCTGCGATTACGGTAGGTGTCCTAACTGGAGGCCAAGTTATGTCGCTTGCGCTGTATTCGGCCTTTGTGGGCTCGTCTATCCAGGGCTGCGTTACAGCCTGGAGCGACATTTCCCGTTCTGTTGCTGCGGCGGGAGATATGCTCCAGCTGCTGCTGCGGTCGCCTTCCCCTCTCCTTACTTCCCCGTTAGATTATCAAGCAGAGCTGACGCGATTTAAGGAAGCCCTTCAGCAGCAAAAAGAACAAGAGGCAACGGTAACGATGCCAACAGCTGTCGGATCTGCTCGCAGAAAGGTCCCAGCAGTGGAGTTTAGAGATGTGTGGCTGTCGTATCCTGACAGAGGAGGCCGTTGGGCACTCAAGGGTCTAAGCTTTCAAGTGCCCCCTGGCTCTCTCGTAGCCGTCACAGGTAAGCTAAGCGCCTTTCATGTCAGCTGCACCGTGGTGCCCGTCAGCCCCTCAGGGATTTCTATGTATCATCCCGATGAACGCGCGGACGGCTTAATCGAAACTTGCCACTTTCGCCATATTTCGTTTCTCCTCTCTATTATGGACCTGCTGCATTGGCACTTGCTGCTCTTGATGCCATGCGTAGGTCCAAGTGGAAGTGGCAAAAGTTCGTTAGGTGCCCTTTTGCTGCGACTGTTCGAGCCCCAAAGAGGAAACATTTATTTGGAAGGACTTCCCATACGCGCATTTGACGAGCGCTTTATACGATCTCTTGTAAGGCTGGAGGTTCCAAGATAGGGGTGTAGGCTGTAACTTAATGTCTGGGACTTTAGCATGCGCTGCAGGGTTCGGGGTTGACGGCTTGCAGGCCCTGTGTTCGTGCAAGTGTGAACGGTAGATATTTGTGTGGAGAGTGTGTGGCTGGGCGTATGCAAAAGGTCATCCCCGTGCTTCAGGATTCGGTGCTGTTCTCCGGCAAGTCTCTGGAAGCCCAGATTCTTTATGGGCAGTTGGCGCAGCAAGAATTATCCGGAGGTGCACTGACGCATTATGTTTCGACACACAAATGCTCTCTGTAGACATTCGTGTATAGCTTTACTGCTGCTTCTTGTGTCTGTGTGTACACTGCGTGTTTACGCATGATGGTTTCGTTGTGTTCTACCCCGCTCACATAAAATTGCGCACGCCAATAGGCTTGCATGTACATTTGAGTGGCCATTAGCATTTAGGTTGTGTGAGCATGCTATACACAAGCCCGAAGAACTACACTAGTGTGAACACTGGCATGCATGATTCTGCTCCATCGAGTGTCTGCACACAAATAATTGTGTGTGGCTCGTGATTCCACCTACGCTTATGTGCATGCAGCGTGCATTAAGCGTGCACGAATGAATGCCAGCCTGCACAGTTTCACATGAGAAGTACACGCAGCTTCATTCATACGCGTCTATATGAGGGCTATTATGGCTGTATTTTTGCAAACGGCACGTTTTCATTAAGGCGCTGGAAGCAGCGTTTGATTGTTTGTGTATCTGCGCTCAAACTTCAGTGTGCACGCAAGTGCGCGGCTGTATATATGGCATGAGCACACGTCTGCGAGCATATGACTGTTTACACACATGGATACGCATGAGGGAAGCTATGCCTGCTTACACAGGTATACAATATGCGTCCAAGCATGTGCTGGTGCCTTCTTGCGCATTCACTTCGACGTTTGTGGATGCCTATTGCATGGCGTGTACTTTTAGAATGAAGCAGACATGCGTATGCGTATCGGCGTGACTGTGCGCGTTGAGAATATATGTACGTGTGAGTGTATGACTTCTTGTTTCTAGCATAGGGCTGGCAAGACTGTGTGTGCCTTTGCATGCCTGCGTATCTACGTACTCAAAAATAAGCAAGGACAGGTTTTTACGCGTGGCTTTGCTTGTTCTCGCACGTACACAAGTGTATATGAGCGTTGTATTTTCGAATACGCATACGCATGCTCTAATATGGTATTCCTGCATGGGAATAAAGTCGCAAACACGTCTATGGAAACATAGGTTTCCCTTGTGGTTCCATGTTCTGGAACTACGGTATGAATCCGTGCTCATGTGGTTAGTTCACAACTAGGGGTGACTTTTGTACATATGTAAAAAGTTGTAGGTGTGCACCTGAATGTGCGCGCAGAGAAGCGTCCAGATATGCCCACCTATATCCTGTACAGCCCCCGTTCATGAATATCCATTAGGAACCCCTTACATTTATGCGCACTGTGCTGCTTTTCTGCCTGTCTCTTATTGCTCATCAGCAGAGGGCCCGAAGCTGGCTGTCTCTTCAGCTTGTGATGCTGCATGCGTATCCCCTTTCGCTGCGGCTCTTCCAAAGGGCCTCCAGACGCCGTTAGGCGAGCGCGGCGCCGTTCTTTCCGGTGAGTGTGCGTTAGCCCACTTGAGATATACGTCTTCGCCTTAGTTGTGAAGCATATTTGTGGTCTGAAAGACAGGCAAAGTTTTCAGGGGGTGAACCAGGTCATTTGAGGTGGAGAAACGATGCTCCCGCGACTAGTTTCCAGAATTCCGTACCAGGCAAATGGGTTAGGCATTCAGGTGGCCAAAGGCAGCGCGTATGCCTCGCCATGGCTCTGTACCGGCTGGAGTGCGCCCAGAGGGCGTTAGAAGGAAAGAAGGGCTCCCGCGTGCCTTGTTTGTTATTCCTGGATGAAGCCACATCTTCTTTGGATGCAGACACAGAGCGTCAGGTTTTGTTAAATTTGAAGAAGGTTTGTCTGCCCTTTGGTGTGTAATTGTGTGGCTCATAGGGCGTCAGTTGGCTTTTCTTTAGGGACATGCGTCTCTTGCCTTTCTTGTGGTGCGGTGCAGAGGCTGCACTTGGAAACTTGCCTCTTCATAGTCCACCGACCCGGGGTACTAGAGATATCGGACCACATTATGGTATGTGCTGCTTCTTCAACGGCTGTTGCCGCCCTCTTCCAGCTGTTCGTAGATAGCCGTGAGAGACCAAAGGGAAGGGCAATCAATCGCATGTGCACTATGCCCAGTGATCGGACACAGGCATCCCAACGAGAGGCCAGGGGCGAGAGAGAAGTGAAAGAAAGAAGACGCAGAAACAAGCAAGAAGCAAATTAACTGCATTTATCAACCATTTGTCTGCAACTGCACTTGCAGGTATTAGACGATGGCCGTGTAATACAATTTGGCCCCAAAGAAGAGGTTCTTAGAAGCCCATGCCTTCCACTGCAGTGGTAAGCTTCATACCCCTAGCTCTACCCAAGGAATAGTGCTTAGTTAGTTGTAATGAGGTGAGGCCCCTTTATTTATACTGGGGACTAGATTTCTGGGAGCACTGCCAACTGTTTAAGACTTTCTTCAGCTTCCATTTGACCGCAGGCTCGTATCCGGAGCAATTCCTAGTGGGTCTGCACTCATTACTGACGCCCCCGTAACAGCTACAGGAGAGTAAGTGCTCCCAGAAGGGTGTATTGTGGGCTCTAACCGTTGGGGAAGAAGTGAAACCAGCTTGCAGCTTTTGGTTGTCAGCGCCATCCATTGGCCTTCTACGTAAACACCTAACCTCATGTCCATTTTTTCAACGAGTTGAATGATAACATATCGCACCCAAAAAGTTGCTGAATCAAATAGAACGAGGGAAACCTTTCAAACTTGCGGAACGTCGGCTTCCCTCTTAAAATTTGAACCTGCACAAGTCTCAGGCGACGCAGCGTACCGCACGCAAACTCAGGGCTCAGCCAGCCCCATAGGCGGCACAACGCATGAGGCTCAGACTAAGGTCCCCACAATGGGGCCGTCAAGTTAAAATAGTAATAAGGAACACGGAGGCCCTAGGAGCAACAGTATTGGGTCCCCGTCACTCTTCTCAGTAGTCTGTTAGTGAACGAGTTGCGGGGGCTGCATGTTTCAACTGTGAAAGGCAGTATCAGTCAAGCTTAAAGATATTCGCCGACTTGATACTGGTACTAATGGATCTTATATAATGTGGGCGACACCCCAGGCAGAAGTACTCCTGGTTGGGCTAGGGAAAAGATACGCCCTCTAAGGGCGTTCCGGGCGCTCCTCCTCCGGGGCGGCGGTGAACGTTTCCGCGTATTTTTTCGCTTCCTGTTTCTTCTTGTTTGCCGTTGCTGCGCTCCACCCTAGTTCCTTCGCCATCATGCTGCAGACCTGTAGCACCAGAAGAGTAGCGACGCCACAATAACAGAAACAGAAAGTGTATCAAACCAAGCGTTCTCCTAGACATTGTATCACATCATCCACAACATAAAGAACTGGACTGCGCGTCAAGCTTCTAGCTAGTGCTGCTGCTTACGGTGTCTATGGCTTCGACGCCCAACTTGTGGTCTAAGAACAGAATGGGGAGGCGCCTGGCTAAGATGTCGGAAACTGAACGGGCTTGTTCGTATCTGCGAGGAAAACGAAGAAGAATTTGGGTGTGCTTGCATTCCTGAAAGCCTTTGTCTAGCGACGGTGGTGATGCTTGGCTGCGAGCGCCCACGATATGGTGTTGCACATGGTGGGCGTTTTAAGGGTCTTACCGGCAAGCGTAAAGAACTTCAGCCTTTAAGTAGGGCAGACCTTCAACCAGAGGCTCCATTAGAGACTCCTTCTTGGCGAGCTCAACAACGTCTCTGGCCATAAATCCATAGTGTCTCACGAGGTGCTCTCTTTGTTCGAAGGTTAAAAATGGGAAAGATGTGCTTAATTCGTGCTCCAGCTTCCCACTGCAGAAGCGACAGTCCTGTAGTGTACATGCACGAACCCCGGAAAAGCATCCCATTAAGCTAAGATAGTAAGGACAGTGCTCTGACAGAGGAAAGACAACAAACCCAATAAACAAACGAAGCTGCAATAATTCACAGCCAGTGCCCGCCAGTGCATACAAGCCAAAACGGGCATCACACAATTTGGCACTACGACCCCCACCTGACATTCAAAGGTAGAACACTACTCGAGATACTCATATTACTCACTTCTGGCTGGAGTGTGCCCAGGGGATCAACTGCCCCTTGAACTTTCATTCCTTTTGTGCGACACGGCATTGAAGCTGCCACCTTGTCTTTGTGTACTTCCAGAAGGGTGTCTACCGCGTCCTGTGTAGACATTCCCCAACACCGACAATAAGCAAAACGCAAGCCGTAGATTAGTCAGTGGCACGTCTGAAAGTTGCGTTCTTGGTCGCCATATTTTCAGGTCTCAGCCTTCTAATGTGTCATTTTGGCTGCTCAGCTTTTTTGATCTTTTTCTACGCTTTGACTGTGCAGGCCGTCCCTTTTTGGGGGTATCTGTCTCCCCCATGCTTGTCCTGCTTAAAGTATCTGCTCCATTCTAACTGGCTTTTGTAGCTGTGCTCCTGTTGTTCCTGAGTCTCCTTCCGTGTGTTAAAATCTAGATCGTGAAACTTAGACTTTGTCTTGCAAGGACCTTAATAAACAGGTGCCCATTACTTTGTTATTTCTGGATCTGTCTTGCGTAGCTCCCTACAGTGTCCTCACCTGCGCCATGCGCCTATACGTGGTCCACTTCCCACCCATCAAGCTTATGAGGCCCGACTCGTGATCAACAAGAACCGTGTGAGAGCGAACAACTCCAGCCGTGTCTTTTGCTTCAGATGTCTGGGAGATAAGTGGCCGGTGGCCTGCCCACACGGATTGAATGTCGCCCCTGAGAGGAAAGAGACGGATATGAAAATGAGCAGCTTGACATACGAACAGCTTAACAAAGCTAATGAGTTGCAACAGCACCAAACTAGCATAAACAGGCACAGAAAACACATATACATAGGCATACTCGACCAAAACAGCAAGGATGCGAAGCAGGGCATAGATAATTAGCAAAATCAGAGGTCCCGGAGCTTTTGTCCCTGATTCTAAGCTCGAGTGCACTTTGTGTACCTCATTTGTTGGGGGTCCATCCTCAGGTAGGCGGAAAGTTCGTTGACCAGGAAGTCGACCTCACTCACTCCAGGTCTGGGTTCAGCTGCTTTATTGGCAGGCGCATCGGTGGTACCCGCGACAGTGCGCCCCTCCCAAGGGAGAAGAAACAACACACGACCGTCGCTGGTCTGTGGTAACAGCAGTCCAAAAGGTGTCTTGTGAGTGTACCAGTGAGGCAACACGATGTGCGTCCCTGCACGTAAGTCGTGACAGCGTAACGGATGGACACAAACGTAAACGCAAACGAGGAATTAGCCCCAGCGGCACAACATGAAAAAAAAAGCGCTTGATAAGCCAGGGACTGTCTGCAAATGGAAATAAACAATATCTATGGTTTTACGTAAATGTGTAAGCTTTAGGGCACACCTGCTGCAGGAATGACGAGAGAGGCTGCATCTTCATGGTCCATCTTGCGCACACTATCCGTCAGTGGCCCTGCAACAGGACCCATGTACAGCAGACCAGCGCCTACGTTTGTCTCGGCATTTTCTAAGTGCACTATGCTAGCTATGCGAATTCATGGGAAGCAGGGGGGCGAAGCAGCAGTTAGAGGTTGGGGATAAGGTAAACGAAATATCACCTGTGCAGTTCACGACGACCTTGCAGTGGATCGTGAACTCTTCGTCCGTTTCACGGTCTTGCACTTTCACCGCGATCTACAAACACACCGCAACAATCATGCAGGCTTACAGTTTTGCGGCCCTTAGAGTGTAGAATTCTTACCCAGCATGCGCAGGTCAACCTTTGTTATATAGTGTAGCTACATTTTGAGAGTCCGCAACCAACACAATTTTCCTTAGAAGCTCAACACGTCGGTGACATCTTACAATCTGTCCATTTTCGTTTTTGATAAATTCTTTTGCTGCCACATGGTTGGCTGCTGCTGCTGGCTGCATACCCTCCACAAATCCGGGGACAGTGGGGGAGAGGGCGAGAGAGAGACACATGCGACTATCGTTCATCTGGCCATCGAAGTATAGGAGAGAGCCCTTCAGTCCCTCACGCGGCAGCAGTGGTAAAGTGAATCGTGAGGTGCGAGCAGACAGGTATGACGTGGGCGGGATTTCTGTTAGTTTAAAACGCACAGATACAGGCAGGTGTGCATACAAACGCAAGTACACAGAGACGAAGTACACCAACACATGACAGAGAGTAGCACTGTACGCACAGATTTTTCCAGATGCACATGCAGACACAGAGGTGCACACAAGAAACAAGACAAAGATAAACGAGCACTGTACTACAGCTAGAATTCTGAGGCAATTAATATTTAAAGCTAATCTTTAAACGAGTTACGCGTGTCGCCGCAGCAGACAAGGTTTGCCAAGAATCCGTATGCTTTAACTCCAAACCAATAGTAGGGAATTTGCCACATTTTGTAAATAGGCATCAAAATTGCTAGCGGTTCGGCGATGTGGGGAGCTGCGCGTAGTAGATGAGCCCGCTCCTCTAGAGCCTCGCACACCAAAGATAACCTAAGAAGACATCAACACAAAGGCAAAAATTGCAGTACACATGAAGTCAAAAAGATCAACATAGAAAAGCGAATGCAGAAGCAAAAGTGTCTATCTTCGATCCACGTTTCACAAGGCGTCTCACTGTCCCCAGTCAAATGTCTCGCAAGCCTTCTGCAAGTAGCGAATGCCTCCATGGACAAGCTTAGTGCTTTTGCTTGAAGTCCCCGAAGCAAAATCATTAGATTCCACCAAACAGCTTTTCAGCCCGCGACTGCTCGCGTCAAACAGTACACCTACGCCTGTGCAAACAACCCACGAAAGCACACACGCATAAAGCCCACTTCAGCCTGCATGTGCAAATATGTTTCCGTCTTTTCCTGACCAAAATGTGGAAAGTTAAATACCTAAATGCTTGACTTTTCAGTTTAAATATGAATGACAACTCGGGGATTAATGCACCGAGGGTAGGTGGGAGTATGTTTACTCAGTTGATTAAGAGAAGTCAGCTCGTTGCAGGTAGCATCACACTATTGTACACGCATCTACAGACAGAGCTGAATGCAGCTATGTTCATGTGTGTGTGCAGAGGTACACAGGTGTATGTGTACAGTTTTTTATTAGAGCGCGTTTTAGTGCGTTTGTGCATTTGTGTGCCGTGCGTCATTCGCTTCACGACTCTCATCAGATGCATAGCACGAGCATAAGTACAACGGATGCAGCCGAAAGGGGGCTTCAGGAGCAGGAAGGAGCACGACACTTCCCCAGAAGCACCCCACCACAGCAGCACAGGCATCCACGTTAGCGGAAGCAGCAGCGACAGAAGCAGCGGCGATAGCGGCGACAACAAATCACCTGATGCGCCTCCCCCAATGACCAAAACGTCGAACTTTTCCTTTTTCATCTTGGCGATCATCTCTTCCCTAGAGGGTGGGAGGTATGTTGGGGGGAAGCAGTCTCTTCGGTGGGCCTTTTGCGGGATCTCCTGAGCAGCCGCTTCCAACGCCTCTGTTTGGCCTACGTAGTACCTAGTACCCACAGGGACGCTGCCTCTCTTGTGCTGCCTGCAGAAGAAGGTGTTGGCGATTGCAGCAGATGCCCCCACAGCCAAGGAGGAGTAGGCGAGACGCCTACCTAGGACGTGCATTGTCAATTAGTAGGGGTTTAGAAGACCTGATAGTCAAGGTTTTTTGGGTTGGGGCTCGGTGTTCCGGTCCCACGTCCTGTAAGGTCTACACCCAAGGGCCCCGGAGAGCCGGGGTAAAGAGGGACGGAGATGCCAAAACAGAAGGCCAAAGGTCCACAGTTTAAGGTTTACTCCTGAGGCTCAAGGATTTGCACTTTAGGTTATTGTCGATGAGGGCTACGGGATCAGCGAATAGGATTTGGTGCTGGCAGCTCGACGGTCGCCACACACGAGAAGGTTAGTCTGCTGCCGGCTCTGCTAACGTCAGTGTATTTTATAATCAGCGAAGAACTTAAGAACCTGTTTGTCTTTTCTGCGTCTCGTGGCTTTTAGTTTAGTGCTCGAGCGCGTTGACTGCGGAGACCCTATAGGGGGCCCGGGTGGTCGGCTGCAGCTTGTAGCGAGTAGCCTTGGCAACGATGACCAGACGTATACGTAAGCTTCATCTCCTCCTCCTTGCGGCACGAGCGTTTAACCGCTATTCTGCACTAATAAATCGGCACCAATGTATCCGCATTCAAGTGCACACACTCAGAAGCACGACGCGAATGGTCCCTTCACACTGCATGTGGACGTGAAAGGCTTCCTTGGGTTCTGCTTCAGCAAAGTGGTTGTTTGCGCACGATCAGAAGTAGAAGGAGAAGAAGCAAAGTGACGAAAAGCAGTCGTTGTTTTTTGGATATCAGAGCAGCAGAGATTTATACAATTTTGTGTATGTACGATCGTTGGCGTGTTTCCGCGCGTGAAGATATTGGGTTCCCGATGTTGGCGAGCGTCAGTACACGCGCCTACAGACACCTGCGTACCGGCAACCTTAAATTTTCCTGTCCTTCTGCAGTATATAAACTAATGTTGTTAATTCGCAATTGTAAAGGTATCGACGGTACCCACTGCTTTGTTGTGGGTGTCGTCAAAAAGCTTAGCTCTTCAACTGCATCTCCAAAGAAAACCACCACATAGTGACGGCTAGCTACACATGAACACGCTAACTGCATCTAGCTGCAGGCACCAGCCGCCCACAGCGAGGGGACACCCTCACACTTATGCGCACCTGACTAATAACGCGTAGAAATAGATGGTTGTGGGGAGCATAGTCTACGGTTTAGGCTGCGTAAGACCTATGCTCTTCCGAAAACGTGATCGCCACATAGCCCTCACCTCAGACCAAAGTCAGGTTAATCGAGTTTGCAAGGGCAAGACAGCTAGTCTTCTGGGCATCCTGCAGTCATTAGAGTTGCTAAGAACATTGAGCTAGATTCGGCAGCAGTAGCAGCTTATGGCGCTGTTCCTGCTAATGGCGATGTAGCAGCTTATACAATGCATGTGTATGTGCATCTGTCTTCCACCGCATCAGTCCTTGTACCTTTCGATGAATTTCATGTAGAATGTTTTGAACTTCTGTATCATTTCCGTAAGTAAGGCCTCATCCGGCAGAATACAAATGCGAACATGAAAAGTCCCCTCACGCTGGCCGAAACCGCTTCCCGCCACGCCCACAATACCCGTTGCCTTTAACAACTCCATGCAGAAGAATAAATCTGGCGCCAACATCCCTGCAGCGGCAGCATCCTGTGCCCCTGATGCACAAAAGAAAGATGCGCAATAACTGGCTGGATGCTCTTCGTGCCATGAGATGGCGAACATACGGCATGCGCATGTACACGTGCTTGTGAGGCACATATCCATACACATGTCCATAAACATTTTGGCGATTATCGAAGCACAAACTGCGTAGGAACCTCATTATCAGTTCATGCGCATGCAATTCGGCAGCGCATGCACGTGTCCGTGTAGGTATAATGACGAGTACAAACGATCAGCTACTTGATATTGTGCGTATTTCTGCGCATGTATGTATGCACGTAGATGCATGCAGTTACTGCACCTGTACATGTGTGCACTTACAGTACGTACATTCCTATTCTCCCAAGCATATGTACACGTTCCCCCTTAAATTTTTACCCAAATAGCAAAGATACACTTATGAACAGACGTATGTTCGTGTGCATACACGTGCGTTACAAAGATGGAATGTACTTACATATATCGACGTAAATACACCGAGGCATGCATATTAAGCATTAAAACCCTTTTAAACGCATGTTTGTTTAGGTGCGTATGTATACCTGCCTCTTGTGCATTCCAACAAACTGTGGATGCTTACGTTTTCAATTTAGCGTATACATTGGCAAACATGCACGTAAGTGGATCAATGCGTATCTTTCCATCCAAAAATGTGTACACAGAGCCGCAGGCAGTAGCTTTGCGGCTTTTCACTGGGCAATAAGAGGTGCAGATGCGTCCACACAAAGTTTCTAAATCTTGGTGCTCGAACCCTGAACTGTTAACCCCTTGCTACAATGACTAGGCATTTGGTCCTCACTCTTGGGCAATTCGATTCTGGGAAATCCAAAGACACTGCCTTCGATTCGCTGGCATGATATGCCTGGGACAGCGTTGAGGTGCCTGTACACCGTGTCTGCTTTTCTTCTAGTGGTTCTGTATATTGATTCTTTCTCTTTGATAAAAGAGGGATAAGATGGATCTCCTGGCCTCGGCGGATTGCACAGATTTGTCATCATTAGCTGGCCAAACAAGTTTGAACACAAAGACATTGATGACAGCTTATAGAGCTGCTGCTTCACGGCGTCCTCGACGTTTTCTATCAGCACGCAACCCCCGCGGAAGCCGCACTCTCCCACCAAGCCCTTGCTGCTGCTGTGCAGCGAAAACAAAGGCACGTCCACTTGCTGTTGCATCACAATCTGAAAAGACCCGAACGCAGCAAGTGCAAAAGGCACAGGTAGATAAACAGACGAAAGGACCAATACGCATATGAGTACGTAAGCGAATAGTAAAACTGACAAGCCTCCCATCAAAATTAAGTGGTCATTTAGATCATTAATTCTGCTGAATGGCTGCATTGCTGAGAGCGAAATGACTGCAATACCAAGACATAATGAAGAACTGAAACAGCCGCAATTTCAAACGCCAACGCAGCAATTACAGCTACTGACGCACTAGTAATACCATAGAGCACTGGAAAAATCAGCAATAAACACCGTAATGCCGCATGCAGCTAGATTAACTAAAACAGTCAAGAAGTGACAGCGAAAGCAGCCCGAATAAAAGCCGGAAAAGTAGACGTTGGGAGTGCTGCACCTTCCTAAGCGAGACAAAGGGACTATCCCCATATACGTTTTCTTGGTAGACTTCATCTGCTAGCAGCACGAGGCTCTCGCGGTGACAGAGTTGCACGACCTGCACGTACATCTCAGTGCCAGCAGGTACAGAGCCACGTTCTCGCTTTTTATGCATGTGCTCAGTACAGTTTGGTGTTCAGCGTTTCATACCCTCAAATATATATGCTCACAAAAACTTCTTTCATGTGCAGATTGGGTCCCCCGAAGAGGTAACTGTTACCTCAAACCATCAGTCCCTACCCCTAAAATCTAGCAACTAGGCCTGTTACCCCCAAGTCCTATGCCTTGAACCGGACACTCTTGAAGCTCGAGCCTTGTCCAGTAGTAAACAGGTTCTCTTTTCTGCCCTCATGAGTGTATGTTGGAATATCTATTGGCTGGTTGCTCCAGTGCTTAAGCAGCCTGCATATGGCTTTCTGCGCTGCGATGACCATTGAGTTGTTGAAGTGTGCCGGAGGATACGTACCTCTTTGAGTTGCTGCTCTTTAATGAGCTGCCCTGTTGGGTTTCCGGGGTTGATAATTACAATGCCTCTGACGTTTATTCCTTTCTGTCGAGCCGTTTTCAAGGCACTTTCTACTTCTCCCACATCTAAGGCCCAGCCCCTTTCTTCCTACGAAAGCATAGCGGCGGAGAAACAAACGGTCGTAAGGACACACAAACACATTCGGGCAGAACTGAGCAGGTGATGGCGTACATATATCACAGGTTGAGAGCAAGAAATACGGATACGGACGATTCGGATAAACGACCTTGGGCAGAGAGACAATCGAATGTAAATGAACGCAAAACAATGCAAAAAACGGGACAGACTACAACTATAAAGTGGCTAAGACAAACACATAAGGCATAATCAAACAAGCACAGAGAGAGGTAAGAACAAATTTCCATTGGGAAAGCGTAAAAGTGAGACAACAATGCCTATCGTTGTCTTATTCTCCGTGCGTTGAGCGTGTCCGCGTCTGTTTGTCAGTCTCTGTAATTTCGTCAGGCAACCAATCAAAAATGCAAGCTAACACGCAAACGGATATGAACATAAACGTATTAATATACTGTGCCTCTGCGTTTGCCTGATCAGCGCAGCTGGTTTTCACCGTTTGTCGCCTGTCGACTGTAGAAACCAGCCGAACGCAGAAACAAGGTGTACACGCCGGCAAAAATACACCAGTAGCACCGAAATAGGTAGGTACAAGAAAGCGGTAGGACACAGGTGCATTCAGAGAGCGACTCAACGAGGCAAAGGAAACAAGACAGAATCGAAACTTCGCGAAAGTGGCGTTAGAAGCAAACAAAACAAAGTAGACCGGCTCCAATGCAAGCTCATTAAAGCAAAGATAACAAAATCGAAGCGGGAAAAAGAAGCGGCCTCCCCCGCACTGAATGCTGACTGTAAATTTGTTTCTTCGCAAGCTTTCTGTCCTGTTGTTCTACGTGTTGATTAGATGATATGAAGGCTGGAAACGTGTAATGTCGGCTCCTAATATGTGTGTATTTGTCGTAGGTGTTCGTTTGCTCCATTTGCGTGCTTGTACAGCTGTTTCTCACATGCGTTGTGAATGTGTGTGTGTGTGTGCTGTTTGTTTTGCAAAGACTTACGTCGAGATAGTAGCCGACAGTAGTGGCGCCGATTCTGGTAAGAAGTCCCGCGTAGAGTGGGTACTGTGGGATGGGAATCAAGAGGCCGTCTTCCGGACCCCTATATAGAACTTCTATAATGCGAGCGACTGCCGCAGAGGCTCCTATTGATAAACACAGAAAACACAAACTATATTTATACTAGTACACGTTATATAAGTGGCAGCAAAAGAGCGAAGGAAGTTAGACACAAAGCGTGAAGAATGAGAGGGGTATAGCATGGGTAGACAAGTAAAATTGAACAACATAAAAACTGACAAAAAAAGATAGGCAATTTCACAGAGGCAAAAGACAGGAGGAGAAAGCAGACAAAAACAAAACATGCACGAGCTCAAGCAGCCACAGATGGAGACTGGGAAACATATGGACACACCGCCACATTCACAATAGGAAACTAGAATAGCCCAACTAAATTCAAGCAGAAATACACAAAGAACACAGTGAAGAAAGAGGCGCAAAGCGAAGGCGGGAAATAGTGAAGTGAACTAGAGCGCGGGCTAAGTAAGTAGACATATTCAGACATATCGATCAAACAGCGCAGAGCATGGGGGAGGGCAGAAAGGTACAGACATACAGAGACTAGGGCACATATATAGACAGGCAGACGAGGAAGGCAGGTCACGCGGAATGACAAAAGGAAACAGCAAGGCATATGTTGAAGGAAACGACAAACACGAAGCGACAGTGGTACGTCTCACCGTCTGTCAGAAACAGATCATCTGGGCTGGCAGGCACTCCATCCCTCTCTCCGAACCAGGTAGCAATTATCTCACGAAGCTCCCTTACGCCTTGGGAATGCGAATAGGCCCCAACGGACCCCACAGAAGCCAAATATTCCCTTGCCTTCTTCGTCACATCTTCAGGAAATGGCACACGGAAGGCGGACGGGCAAAAATCTAAAGCCCCACGCTCCTCAGCGTTTTGAGAATGACAATCAGGGCGGTTTCCAAGGGAACCTCCGCCACAGGCGCCAACACGATTCCCAGAGGGACTGGCAGGAGGATTCGAATGATTCTCAGAGGGACGGGCAGGGGGATTCGAATGAAAGGTACAGCAGGTGGGGCTCTCATGCGTAGTTTCAGAGAACTCCGAAGATACCGGTTCTTGCGGAGATGTTTCTTCCATAGATGCAGTTCGGCAGAAGGCGTTGGAGTGCAACGATAAGCCCATTAAAGGGGGATACATCAGGCAGGCAAGCACCTGAAACGCGGTGCGAATGCTCGGACCCTCAAATTTGGTGGACTCATTCTGGTCACAGTCGTACGCTTGTCTCGCTTGTTTTGCTAGCCAGCACTGAAAAGCTTCGTAATTCGGACTTCAGTAGCTCTGCTACCAGGTTTGCTAACAACTTTTGGGCGCACTCCCAATCTATTGCTTACTTGTCTGAAAAAGGATATGGGTGGCTGCCCTAGTGCCTGGGGGTCTCCGATGTTAACGTAGATTAGACGCTTGAAAGGCAAGTCGTTGTGACCCTCTGCCAGACGCAGAGACAGCTGACGAGCCAGCTCCACCGTGGGCCCCCTGACCGCGTACTGAGCACATGCAAGCTGCAAATCCTGAGCTCTGAAAAATGAAAACGGGGAGGTCGATTGGTGCGGCTAGAACTACCTATATGTACATAACAGCGATGCTCTGAACGTGTAGACAAATATGTAACTATGTGTGTGCACCTATATGCATATAAATGCTCGCTGCACCTGACGACATCGCGAGGAAAAGAGCAGAGACCCATTTAGATACATTATCTGTCTATATACGTGTCTGTGGGTTCGGGTTTTGTTGTTTATTGTCAGGCATTATGCGCACCTGACAATCAAGCACACGCTTCGGAAGTTCAGCGAGAGTTAATGTTGACCTCCTTCTGCCTCCTCTCACAGCTTCGAAGCTTCGGTTTACTGCATCTGCTGGTGCTGGTTCCTCTTCTGCATCTGGTGCTGCTGATGAGGACTGAACTGTTGCTGTAACAGGAGAAGCGGGGTCTTCCTCTGGCGCAGCAGCAGCTGCCATTCCCGCGGCAGCACCGACTAATGCTGCCGCTGCTGCTGCTTCTGCTACGGCTGCTACTTGCTGCTGCTGTTGAAGTCCTGGGTATGTGTTCACTTCATGACAGCGTTTGGAGTTGAGGGGCCCGAGGGGCACCGGCGAGCTTCCTGGCTGATCCATCAGAACTTCAGCCTTCTTTCTACCCTAAACCCTGGAACGTACAGCGCAAACTTTATATGCTAATCTCCTGGGCTTCGGCACGCAAGACTCTAGCGGAAGGTTGTGGTGTGAGCTTCACCCGAAGATCTTCGCCGGTGACCCGATCAGCCTTCAAGGCCTATCCGCACACGCTAAGAACGCCTCGGCCCGAATGAAGAGAATAATAACCCGATTTTGTGTTTTTCCCAACGAAAATTTTAAAAAAAAGGAGGCTTGCTGTGGGAATGGGGACTTCGCGCAGCTGCTTCTTTCCCGTCGCAGTGCACTGAGCGACAACAGCAATTGACCGCCACGCGCTGCACCATTGCAACACTTCCGAGATTTGTTGATTTACCTTCAATTTGATTAGCGAACTTTATCTCAATTATATTTATTCCGAATGCTTTTTTGTCTGAGGCGGGAAGTCCCACTGGGGTCGTGATCCAACATACATTCCCCTGTTTCGTTGGTGAGAACTAGTGTTCAGTTTATGACCCTGCCACGTAACCAGCAATCCACCGTTAGCTCGAAGCAGGAAAATATGACGAAACCATGAGTTGGAATCCTTCAAGGCTTACTGAACCACGAAGGTTCAAGACAAACAGAAGGTACTGCTGGTGCTTAATAGCGTTTTTACGCTAGACCTTCGACAATGAATATTTAACCTAAAGCCATCAGTTAAAGCCGTTGGAAAAGTGTCATGCCAAAATTACGGAATTGAGGCATTTGAATTTCGGTGAACTTTCAGTTGTTGTGTTTGAGGATGCAAATAGGGGAACTTCTCTGAGAGCTCCCCTGAGAAAATAAATGAGGAGGGTGTTGACGTCCTTTTTCACGAAATTAATGAGTTGATTTTAGCCAGACATAACCGCGCTGTTTCATCGTGTTGTACCGCGGCATAAAACTGATGGTTTGGGGGAGCTTGTGCGCAGGAGCTAGGAACCAAACTTGCTGAATATTAAGACAGGAAATCCTGTTATACTTTTGTGAAAAGAAAGGAAGCTGAAACAAGTTGTCCTTTCCGTTCAACCTGGTATTCAAAGTGGTTTGTAGACCTAGGGACATCGGCCTTGCCAACAAAGTTCAGAACCTTGCAGCGGTCCGAGCATTAAGCAGCATTAGCTCGTGAAGTTGGCACAATACCACTTGCTGGTTATGTATCTGACAATCAAACTAAGCCTGCTGCTCTTCTTGCTGAGGTAACATAAAAATCTGCCTTCATGGCGTTGCTACATTCCACACATAATGTCTATGATAAAAAAGAGGTTATACATGGATGTATTTTGTAGGCTTTGAGGTGCTGCCCTTCATGCATGTAAGTTTCTAACATAGAGCCATTTTTCTTCTCATATCGGATCTAAAATTCTATAGAATATAAAGTCAGGGCGTGAACAAGGAACAGTGCACTAGCGAGTGAGTCGGGCGTTAATGGATTAATGGAGCACCATTTATCAACAGCAAACAAAGTGTAGATAAGCAGAAACAAATTCAATTGCGTTGACGCAAGGCCTGGTTCTTTCGTGCTTGCCACTACTCTTGGTTGCAATATGCTGTCCTCGTGTTCTGTTTTGTGTTGTTGTCCCCTCTGTGATAAAATTGATGTGTTTTGTCTCTCTTTAATTAATTTACTTAAACTTTAGTTTCGTTGTCCAAGCCTTCCTGCTTGGCGAGCTCCGCCACGCAGGATGGTGGCGGAGCCGGCTAAGCGGGAAGGCTTGGACGGTCTTATCCCTTCTTAATCAATTAACTAAATCTTTAGTTTTGTTTTCCAAGCCCTCCTGCTTAGCTGGCTCTGCCACCCGCCCGGCTACCGCCAAGCAATGCGAGAAGAGGGTGACAATAGATCTACATGCTTACTCGCGTGCTAATGCAGAATACGTAAATCTGCAGACGAACGAGCACAGAAAGACACGTAAAAAAAAAACTACTTATGCACAGGCACAGGTGACTGAAGGAAATGCCACACATGTGCACAAACGCCTACAGCTACTATTGGCGTTGCACCTGCTTACTCCTATCTTCAACGTTTCGTCTTCTCCTTCGATTTTGCATTGATTTGTTTGTTTGCCCATTATGTTTTTTGTGCCCTCGATTTCTTTTATTCCACCCCGTTCTACTTAGAGAACTTCACCTCCAGTTGTCATTCACTTTAAATGTTTCTCCTGTGAACATAAGTCTGTTGCTGCATGTGCATATATCTGCACTTTCCTGTAGTCCGTTGTGCGTATGCACCGTTGCTTTGCGTGCGGTGGCTCCGTTCGAGTTCATGCATGCAATCCTCCCCTCCGATCCACGATTACCCTCTCGTTTCTCACTGGGCAGTAGCTGTGCGGAGTAAAAGGGGGGAACTCAAAGGAGAATACGGATTTCCTTTTAATATACATCAATGGACAAGGGACACAAAGGGTTGGGTGTGCAGGGTAAGCGAAGAGGCTACGGAGCAGGATGAAAATAGGAGGAGCTTGGCGGGGAGAGTGGACTAGAACGTGGCGGCAGCGCTGGCGGCTTGTAAAGCTGTTAGTTGCCGTTGTACTGCGCTCTGGCATTGCTTCAAAGCTCGCAATAATGCAGGACAAATGATGGACTGGAAGGCAGGTTCCTTAGTAATGCCCCCGTCTGTTCTAGCTCTTTCAAGAGATATTGGAGTTTGTCTGCAGCTCCCCGCTGCAACACAGTATCCACTTCGTATTAGCCACTAGGCTTGACAAGGCGCCACGGAACATGAGCTAAAATAATGGTGGCCTTTTTTGGGGGTAAGTGTGAGTCTTTTCTGGTTTCGCGAGGTGAAGATACATGAAAAGCATCGTGAGAGGAACGAGGTCAAACGCAATTTGATGTTGGCTCTTCCACTGAGCTCCATGGTCGAACAAAGGAAGCAATAACTTGCCGCCCACCATTTGTGGAACAAATGGTAGGCGGTAAGTTATTGTTCCTGGTACAAGCCTTTTGCCTAAAACCGTTCACCTCACTGCGGCATGTGACATCGGCTTATTCCTGCTCGGTGCCACTAAGCATGTAATAAATAACCTTGCTTTCAATCACACTGTAGAACTCACTCATTGGATGTGTAGGAAACAGTACCAAATAAGCTATAACTACAGCAACCATAAACAGGTTCTGAGCACTCACAGCATCATCACGATTCCGTGGAGGTGGTGTACTGACTCATCGCGTCGTAAGAAAGTTCGACAGCAAGCAATACGAACTTCTACTGACGCTTCCTCGACCTTCCGCAGCGGCAGAGCAGCTGCTCCGCAGCTAGGGCGGCAGCTCAGCATGGCCATGACTCTGGGGTTTGTTGTTAGAGACTATAGCGTATTCAGTGTGGAACGAGCGCAAAGCTGCAATCAAACCCAAAACTGAAAGTGATGGAATTTTCCTTGGAATCAGTACCGCGACTAATAAAAGCGTGGCCTGTGTTGGTAGAAAAAGTGCCAGTTATAGAATCGCAGGTGGTAAGAGCGTCTAAGAGGAATTGCGAACGGTTGGGCAGGGCATGCTCGCTTCTATCCAACAGGCTTCGCAGCCCGCAGTGACGTAACAAATACAAGTAATGCATTTGCAAAGGGGCGTAGTCCTTGGGAGTTAAGGTCCAACATGTTCTGCAGTTACGCCCAATGCTGGCCTGTGGCAAGAAGCACTGCTGCTGCATCCCAGATGTTTCGCCTCACGCCCAAGCAGCGAGTGAGAAACATCACGGGGGCAGACAGGCGTGTCAACAGAAACCTAAATATACATCGATGCTGATCATACGTTTTTAACGCTTAGCGATGTCTCCAGTGACTGGCGGTAGGTATGGTCCTCTGTAGTAAAAAAGGAAGGGCACGTAAGAGCCATGCTGGGCTGAGCTGACTACACAGGTTCTACGTAACGGCCGTTGTCCAGAAAAATCTAAGAAATTAAAAATCAAAATATGTGCAGGTACGCTAGGTAAAGATAAATACCATGTGGAAAGGCAAAAGTGAGATAGTGAAATGAGAATAGCATAATTAAATACGTCAAC
Source organism: Eimeria tenella (assembly GCF_000499545.2). Classification (NCBI taxonomy): domain Eukaryota; phylum Apicomplexa; class Conoidasida; order Eucoccidiorida; family Eimeriidae; genus Eimeria; species Eimeria tenella. The sequence continues at coordinate 103,855 of NW_013543383.1, read as the reverse complement.
ACTCAAAAATGTGTAAAAAGGAAAGCAATTATTGGCTAAGTGAGTAAGTTTATAGAGAGGTGGCTAAAAGGAGGCACGTATAATTTTGTGATTTGAAGTATTTAGCACGCAGATATCAGTCGGAATTGACAGAAAGAACAAGCAGATGCAAATGGACTATAAAAGAAAAACGGCATCAGTTAGAGGAAAGAGGAGATACAGAGGAAGAGGATAGCAATTCAAATAAAGAATAATGCGAATAAGTTGCAGAGACGTAACAAACAGGAAGAAAGCATATGAATTCATGAAAAGAACATCAATTAAGACTAGAGGAAAGAAACAGAACACCTGCATCAGCATCAGCGTCGGTATCGGTTGGCCCGGTGTAACAGAGGACTCTAGAATGCGAAAAACAGTTCAAATAAGAACGGTTTAATATGAGCGTGCTCTTAAGCAAACACCCACACTACATGCTGACAGTACTAATGGCTATAGCAGAAAGAGCACACTATGCAAGAGGACTTAACCCGACAGAGAAAGTTTGATGTCATCGAAAGTATTAGAATTTACGGAGGTGATTTGTCAGGATTGGTTGTGCTGGCGAATCAGCGACCGCCGCTACGGAAAACACACAAGCAGATTCACAACAGCTGAAATGCAGCAGCAGATACCCGCAGCAGCCACACAGCAGCCAGATGCAACTCCCCTGAATCCTAGGCCTCCTCGTTCAAACCCCGCTTCGGCTTCACCCTAACTTGCTCCAGTAATGTTCTCGATTTGCTATTCTTTTCTGATTGGGGCCAGACAAAATTGGCAAAATATCGGACACAGTGGCACATTTCCGCAAGGTTCGTGTACTAATCCCGCTGCCGTAACCCCGATCTGTCGTAAGCTTTTACCCCTTGACATTGCTCTGCTGCGAATCAACCGCAAGCGCGCCCAAAAAACTTAGAAATTCCATCAGCTTAGTTCATGATTGCAAACTCTTACGGCTCTTCAACGTTCTGTATCGTGACCCCATGCTCGGTGTTCATCGCAGCTCCTGCCTCTTGCCAGGATCTAGACGGCTGGCAAATTCACTCCATCAGAATGAGCATACATTCAGAGAGGCCAACTTCGAATAAGTTCGATAGCTGTTGATGGTACACAATGAACAAGCAAGAAAGAGCGCGGCTACCTACTCTACAGGATCTCCGCTCCCTGTTAGATTAGGCAGTTTGCCGGTATCGTATTCTGGGAAGCCCGGCTCATCTAGTAGCTTCATTCCGCCTTATCTGCCATCAAATCAAGGAATTTCTTTTTAATTTGCGAAGGTCGAGCCAGTGGCCAAGTGGTCCCACTGTTAAATGCAGGCTTCCGAACGTTCTGCGCGAACTTCAAAGTTTTCATTCATGTACTCAGTCCTCATCGAGCGTAGAGCTCTCCTATGTTAGTGGCAGTCTCCACTTTTACATTGATGCAGTCAGGTGATAATCCCTCTCCCAGAAGCACAGCGCCCACGTTTCCTGTGTTCTTGCTTGGCAGAAATGAAGACGGGCCTTCTCGTTTTAGTGAATCATTGTTTGTTCTGCTCTGAAACACCTTCTAGGCCTACTGGGTGACTGTTGACTTAAAATTGAGTAGATCAGTTGCTTTATTGGGAGAGCTATTATGCTGTTTGTTTGGTGACTGTGCGCTTCTTGGAGGGTTTGAGTGGGGCCTTGACCCATTCGTTTGCTGCTGCCTATGTGTATGTGTGACTGATTCAGAGCAAAACGCCGAGCTGCAGACACGCTCTGAAACTGTCTATAGCCCCACTAGGATTGTTAGATTTTCCCAGAACAGCCACCCAATGTAAAAGCCAGTCCATGGAACACTCTTTCACGCTCGCATACCCGTTCTATTACAGATGCAAACTCGATCCTACTTCGCTGTCTTTTACTAAGGCCTTAGGTGGACAAACGCACACACACACAAGCTCACACACACATACATACACACATACACGCATACACAGACCAAATACACTTACGTAGAGTAACGGGGATTCGTAGGTAGGAGAAACTGAGGTGTTGAGGTGTTCCTATTTCTCGCTGCCGGGTCGTGTACCCAGACACAGGCAGCTAGTAGAAGGGAGAATAGACATCTCCAGAGATCCATGTAGCCTCAAAGTAATAAGCTTAACTTGCTTAATAGTTATCTGGATGCTCAGGCTCCTTACCTTGTATCCATCTTTAGTGCCCTGCAACCTGCCTTGTACTCACCGCGATGCCACAAACGCAACGCATTGCTAATGCAGGACACATGTCTGTTTCAAATAGGGGTCACCGGCCCAAAATGTCGAATGCTTCACCAGTAGTCATGAAACCTAGGAGCTAATGCACTATGTTGGTGTAAGAGACGCATGGAGCTTCTGGTAATACCACGTTTACCTTGTGAAGCTCAGTGAGGTGGAAAGTTGCATGGAGACTGCCACCATAGTACTCACAACGGTGCCTGCTGATACGATGTTTGTCCACTAGAAAACAATTAGCCGATCAATGAGGGTTAACCAGCAAGCCGGCTGTTTGCTTTTGAGGGGCGCTCATAGCATGTCCCCAGGTTCCTTGCATACATATCGTCCGGATCACAAACAAATCTGTTACTTCGCCACCTTTTGTCGAGGAACGTGCAGTGGTGCTCTGTATTCATGCTAGTTAATTGATGCAGAAGTCAATTCTGCGTCGAAAATTCGGAACTTGCCCTAGGTAACGAATGCTGTAGACAAGCTCTGGGGGGTAGAGCTCGGTGTCGTTCGTGTCCCGAGTCTCCGATCTTGAAGGCTGCACATCGGCATCCCTTCATAGGTCTCCCCGAAAAGATCTTTCAGCTATAGCAAAAATGTTGTTGGGCTCTGCGATCAGCTTCCAATCCATAAACTGAGTGTGGACCTGTTTTGTGGTGCGTCTGCTATTGCGCTTTGGGGGCCTCATGTGCATCAAAGATGCGCAGTGGACACAATCTCGAGCGATTCTTCTGCACTTTTCTGCGCTGTTTTCCTATGAAAATGCGTGAGGCTACTCTTTAAAGCTGGTGGAGGCTGAAGCGTGAGTCTAAGTGCGCGGCAACACTGGAAGACTGTGAAAGTCGATGTTTTAAGTGCACCGTCTCTCTGCAAGTGTACAGACGGCGAGTGCGCCTAGCGCCGACGACGAATGCGTGATTGTAATCAACGAAGATGTATTCTTGTATAATGTTCACGACTTGTGAAAAGCAGTGAAGCTAAATCTGAAAAGGTTACGGCTTCGGCTGCACGGACGTGAGGGCCATCTGTAGGCCTAATGGACCCGCAGCCACATGCACAGCTCAGGGATGTTCTGCCATCCTCTGTTATCACTGACAAGAAAACCAATGTGCATCTGCCTCTGGAAAGGGGCCAAGGCTATGCTGATGGAACTCTTCCTGCCCAGCGCTTCAACAACGGGAGGCTCTTTCTTTCCTCCTGGGCCTGGCGTCTCGGTGCAGGACTCACTACATTGGTAGCAGTGTACTTCCTGCTGCGTTGTTCTCGTTTGATAGGCGTTGAAAGAAAGTCGTTCCATCTGACCCGATCCCTTGCAGCAGCTGCTGGTGGATTATGCCACTCAAAGAATGCACCAGACGACGATAATGGAGGCTACAACGGGAGATTGCGAAAGTTCGCCGGATTTTCGGGACAGCAGGTGCTACGAGATGGCTCTATTTCACGTCAGGACACGTCACACGGACCCCCCAGGATAGCGCAGGAAGAAGAACCGGATGAATTTCTAGACGACATGCTTGATGAGGCTGGCTTGGATGAGTCTGGCTTGGATGAGGCTGGCTTGGGATCGCTACCGGAGGAGTGTGATGGCAGTGAATTGCACTTGTGGGAGGAGCGGAAACTACCGCCAAGCTTTAAAAGAAGGGTGCTTAATGTTCTGCGAAAAATGGCAGTGGTCCCAAAGGTGTGCAGTTCACTGTTGCCAGCGTTAACGTGTGCCCAACGCGTGCGCGTGACATATCATGTAATGCGACTGATAGCACTCGATTTGGGTGCCCTGTCGCTTGTAAGGGAGGACCTTGAGCCAAAAAGGGAAAACGTGGGCGACTCTCTTATCAGCTTAGCTTCTGAGTGCCTTCAACAGAGCGGCGAGGGGGTGCATCTTGAGGGTCGACGCATTGCTATCCGCGAGCTAATGAGTCTATGTAAGGAGATCAAGCAGCCGCGCCGCCATCTAGTGGAAAAATCCCCCTTAAAGTACAAAAAGAAGATGATAAGCTTACTGGGAACTGCCGGCCTGGCAGTTAAGATTTGCTTAGGCGCTTTGGAAGGGCTGTCAGAGTTGATGCGGAATAATTCCACAAAGCTGGTCGAAAGTATAGTAGGTCAGCAGGCCGATGTTATCGAAGCAATTTTCCGTATTCACTCTGATCACATTGCCAGAGACGGTTCACTTCGCGCACACATTATAGGATGTCAGAAACGCACAGGCGTGTTCGCGCTCCTTGGCCGCTATCATATGCACGTGTCCAGAGGTAATATTCTCCCAGTAAAAGACCTGCGAGAACGTATAATCGACGCGGCAAGAAGTGCTGGGGGCCTTCTACCACCGCGGCGGCCATGTATTACAGACCGTCGTAGCAACAGTAGCGCGTTGGAGGGAGCGCCTCTACAGATGAGCAGTCAGCCTAGGAAGCTGTATGGGTGGTTTAATCACGACACACTGCACAGACAGTTTGCTTCAGCAGTGCAAATCTCCCTTCAACCCACAGATTCCGCAGTGACCGGTGGTGCTCTTACCAGGCACTTACCAACTACATATCCACAATGGCGAGCTGGCCAGACGTTTACGCGAGGCATTGAGCCAGTTATGCATCGCGTACCGTATTCATTGGTGTATCATGAAGGTTACCAGGTGCAATTAGCTCCGCCGCAGTTTTCTCAGCCACTGGTTGGAGTCCCATTGGCATGGATACAGACTCCAAGACCGGCTGCTGCCGAGGCGGTTTTACCGAAGTTGCCGGCAACTCTTCCCCCTGCAGGTCCCCAGAATCTCGGAACTGCCGACTATTCGCAGGGCTTTGATCCTCCTGTTTCGTTACAGTGGGGCACATTCCATCCAGATGGTTCTGGTACGCTTTTGCAGTCCGCTTCCCACGAATCGGACGGTGCTTTAGATGCGTCATCTACCAGTCCGTCATTACAGGCAGTTCCGAAAACGGGCGAGTACAGCCTTTTCGGAGATGGGGGTGTACCCCCCTGGTCGCCATTTACGGCGAAGTTGGCCACCCTTTGTGATGGGCAAACAAGTGTAACCTGCGGTTGGACGCAAGGCCACAGCCACAGAAGTACTCTCCATTCAGCGGAGGACAGCCAACACAAAGCATGCGGGGAGCAGCTGGCTGATGTTCCAGAACGATAGCCGACAAATCAAAGCGTTAGAGCTCCAGGGCAAGGCGAAGTGAAACCCGAGTAATCCATTAGTATGTGACTTGCCTCAGCAGCAATGCATGCGCTGTCATCTTGCACAGCAGGCGAAGAGCTCACAGACTGCCGCGTATACTGGTGTGAGGCGCCTGATGAATGAAGGCCTCGTGTCATAGTATGCGTAGTGGAACTTCCACCGAATGTACTGTGGCTTTGCTCTACTGTTTTTTTCCTTTGCCATCTCTTAGTGTGCTGAAAACGAGCAATTTTTGGAACATCTGCTGCTGTTTGAATGGTGAAAGGACTTTGCCGCGAGCTGAATTAGACTGCAGCCTGCATTTTTTTTTAATTTTGGTCGTTATGCGGTCACACTAATTACACGATTTAGATAATTATTAGCGCGCTTGCCTGGGGTTACCTGCACCGATGTTGAATCTGCGCCGTTTTGGGCTGGCAATGAAGTGCCTCGTAAGACGAGGCACTCGTCCCACGAGGGACTTGATTTATCGGGAACTTGCGTTTCCGCTCTTCTCATGGCCAAGAAGATAGTGGAACATCAAGGCAGCCTTTACCAAGGCGTCGCGCTTCCTCTCTGGCTAGAGATGTACAGCGTCTCCGCCATGTCGAGCGAAAGTTGGGGCTGCAATGGCCCACTGTTCTAGTTTACGCAATAAACAAGGGCAAACTTCTCAGTGGAGTCACATGCAGCAAAGAACCGGCAAAGAAAAGCACCGATATAATAAACCTTGCATGAACGCTGTACTCATCAGGGAAGGCGCCATGTGAGGCCCTCCAGCTCTTGACGATAGTTGCAGCAGTTGCGAATGGTCCGAGAATGGTTATTCTGGTAACACAGGAATGAAATCAGTGTTTAAATTCAAAGTAGAGATTAGAAGATGGGTTTTACCATGTCGAACGCATGTGTACTTTGAAGGGAAATCTTCGCACGTATTTGGCTCTGGCGATTCTCTCACTGAATTTGCCTGACAGCCCACAGGATCCTATTCGAGCTTAGTTGCCTGTGAAGCGTAAGCATTGATACTACTTCTCGCCTTTATTAACATATTTGATCTCCTTGATTTTGTCAGGACACTCGTAAAATGCACTGAAGAGCATACGAATCTGTGCAATGTCCGTTTTTCGCTCTCCCTGCACTTTGCCAGGTAACCCAGCATCCAGCACAACTCCCTGTGATATCTTCCTGCGCACCATTATCGATACTCTTTGGGCACGAAATATTCTGCGAAATGCGTAACAGCTTACTGAGTGATCTGGCATTGCGGCGGTTTCCTCGTAGCAGGGATTACTGCAAGTTTTTGGACACACCATGTGTCCACAAACTTGCGGTAATCCCTGTTACCGGTAAAAGCGTGACCTTTGGAGTGCGCTTGCGCGTAACGAATTTCAGTGCATACTTCTGGGAGCCAGTAGAACATACTGCGGTGAAACAAGGAGGACTAGAGTGAAGAAGGGTCCTCCGTGAGCGTCTAGTGGGCATGGGCTAGCTAGCTTAATGCCTCGCTTTTTGCTATAAACCTGTCGCTGCTTTTCGCCAATGATTTTAAATGAATGGTGTCCCTCACGTAGGTATTTACCAGCTTGCTCCGTAACAACCTCATGAAGAAAAATATTGACATCAGGCTGCCTGGAAATAAGGTACTCGTTGGTAAAACTTGCGGGTCTCAAGGGTATCCTTTGTGCACCCTAATGCCTCTAAAGATGCAATAAAATTGCTGTTTGTGAACCTGGCCATATCGTCCGCTGCGTCGAGTCTCCAAGGGTATCAACTTCTCTTCAATAAAGAACACAAAAGAATGTGGTAGAATAAATTCGTGGCTCTGAGAATAGCGTGGATGCTGAGGACTACGCGAATAGCGCAATGCGCCGCTCTTCCTTGTACTACTGTGTATAACGAACACCGGTAACTTGACCCATTCTTAGTTGTTTTCCTCCATGATTGGCTCAAGTAGATGCTTTCAACCTGCAGGACGTAGGGGCTTATAAGTGCAAATCATGGTATGCAACTGCCAACAAGATCTCGTCTCTCTACAAAATGCATTGTCTATAGCAAGGAGCTGGTGCACTTTAATTAGCAAGTCTCAACCCACAACCCATGTTTGTTGCTTCCGATATCGACCTCGCATTTTAAGCGTTTCTGTAGAGTATGGAGTTCCTTTTTATGCAGGGCTTCAGATTTGTATGCGTTTGCTTCAAAATCTTTTCAATATTGGTTCATCATCAGCTGCTTCTTTTTCGCTCTTCCTGCATTCACCTAAGCTGTATGTTTCTACTTCAATCAATAATCTTATGACTTCTTAATACAGTGAATTAATGAATGGCGCACCTTTGACTAACTGGAAAAGCTACCCAGCAGATATCGCTGCTGTCTGGAAACTGATAAATTGGTCACTTTCTTAGAGCGAAAATGTCATTTTGTAGCACATTGGTATCAGTAACAAAACTTTGAGGTGTCACAAGGAAGAAATGCGAATGCAAAATATGAGCTTGTCTCAACTTCAGATGAAAACTGTATGAAGATTGAGCATTTGTGGAGCGAAGGCGCACCCAATGCTCAATGCCACAACCACCATTCGCGCTTTTCAACTTATCGAGGCCGTGATGCCCACTCTAGCGTGTGCCTTCATGGCGTAGTGCAAAGAAAGTCCTTCAGACTTCAGACAACGTTTCTTCTCTACATTGCATCCACTAAGGCCTGTTGGACAGCCTGTTAACAAAAGGGAGGAGCCGCAGTTGGCTGGCGTTCCGAACAGGAGCAAATAGCGAAGCGCACTTTTAGAGGCGTGTAATCATGTGCCCACAGCGCAGCAGCAGCTGAATCCGCGCAATCATTGGTGCATTCTCATGACACGTTCAAGCAGTGGTCTCAGTACGCACACTTAGTCATACAGCCTGTGGGTTTAATAAAGGCTGTGAGGAGATAGGGTGGCCTTCCTCCACTTGCGAAATTGACTCGTCTACACAACAACGTGCCGGTCAGCTCAGATAGAGTGGGCCTCATGAGCAAATGAAGGGAAATTGATGAAATGCGTGGAGAAATTGCTTTCGCCAAAGCCACCACTCAAACAAGCGCTGAATGACGATGGAGTGTAAGCAAACTATCGCTCATCTGCACATGGCAGCTTACATCGATTCCTAGAAAGTATAGTGTGTCATGGCGGGGCGAATGGGGAGCCTGGCCACTTCTTTGTCGGCTGCACATCATGGGCAAAGGCACTGCAGGAAATCTCAACAGGCCCCGCTTCCATAAGAAGGTGAGCACGTCGAATGTTTGCTTTGAAATTCGTGGACTGCATCGGCTTCGGCCTCGACGTACATGCGCAAACTTGAGGCTCTACACTGCGGTTTATCACGTAATTTGATGTACCGTCGACACTCCAAGAGTGCCGACGCTAGGTTAGTTGTGCAAAATAGTGAGAATTAGGTTGTGCGCACTGTCATCGAGATAGAGGGAGCGTGACTTTCGTGTCACGAAGAACGCTCTCGGAGCAGCCAACTTGGGCAGGACTCGGGTGCCGGCTGACGGCACGAGGGCATGATGGTAGCGAGCCTCTAGTAAGTGGGCACTGCCACAAACACGTGAACCACTTCTTAAAATCTCGCATCGACACTACTCTCTGGACGAATCGCTTTGGATGCAGCGCCGTTCATAGCCGCTCTGCAGCTCGGAAGGCTTCCACAGCAACAGCGAGCAGACTTGGCTGAGCAACAAAGACGAAGCCATGAAAGGCGTCCAAGGATAGGGGCACTTTTTGACGAAACGTGACTTCAGTAAGCTATGAGCATCTCTAGCTGAATCCGCCGTAACCGATTAATTTTTCTGTCAATGCCAGCTTGCCCTGATGCGTGCCCACATCGCTGCTCTTGTTTCTTCCAGCAGGCCGTGTCCCACGCTGCTGTGCATTGCCCCAGTGAAACAGCGTCTTGCCGCCAATTCAAAGAGCTACTGCCACCGCACACGAAAAATGACCCCGAATGTACCACCGGCACTCCAAGAGTGCCGACGCTAGGTTAATTGCTCAAAGTAGTGATAATAAGGTTGTGCGCATTGAGATAGAAGGAGCGCGGCTTTCGTGTCATGGCGGGGAAGCAGAGCTTGAGCTCTCCCATAACTCCACAGTTGCCTGCGAGTCAGTTGCGGGGTTCTAAACAAGAAGGCACGTGCAGCTAACGAATCCTATCGGCGGACGAGAGCTGTTGAGTACTGAACTGCAGTTGTAGGCAGGTAAGCAAAAATGGCATCTTGAAGAGCCGGCTTCAATGGAGCGTAATTTATCCTTGACCACGAGTAACATTTTGCAGCAAAGCCTCGCATAACTTTTTCGAGTTATTTTATATCTGTTTTCGGACTCCTTTTAGAGATATTAGAATATGGAGGAGGCTAGTGAATTGAATGCAGAACATATATACAACTATTAAGGTGGCTCGACTTCAATAATACCAGAGTATGGTGATCGCTGGTGAAAAGTGAGAGACCAGGGCTCTTTGAAAGCCAGCTCACGAGCTCCAATTATTCCAACTAGTTTAGAAAAAGCTTGATTTCAGGCTAGGGAGCTTTGGAGAAAGAAAACGGGCACGCGCACTGCGCTCAGATTGGCGCAACGTCACCTGAAACTCCAACCTGTCAGGCTCCACAGGGTAACTCCGTCAGGCACATCCATTCAGGGCCACCAAGAGTCACTGCAACTGTGTTGTTAAGAAACAAAGCTGCACAAAGAAAAGTTTTCCAACGGACATTCCCTACATTTTAAAGCCAACGAGCAGACTTCATACGAGTTAATTTCGTCCCTTGATTGAGCAAAACGGGGTCAGCTGCTTGGGGCATCAGGGAATTGAAACAATCTAAGAAAAAGATAGTTCACACATAAAGAAGCCACAGTATGACTTTTGTAGAAGGAAATGTTCCTTCGGCTCCCTTTGCTACTTCTTATTTAGTGGTACTCTGCGTGCGACCCATGTTACACTGTTATTGTATTGACTTTCATGCCAAAGAATAACAAACGCTGCACTATAAATGGGCAGCTAGAAGAAAGGCGGCAAGAAATCAAAAGGGTGCGAATGCACGCTAGTGAATAGCTCCATTGGCATGCTTAGATATTCACCTTCTCTGAAGCGAAGAAAAATTTGCTATTACTTGAATATGTAAGGAATAGAAACCCAACTGGCGCACCTGACAATCGTGCAGAGACTGATTCACGAATGCTTAAAAGTGTGCGTCCGGGCAACTGAAAAGCTGGCAGGGTCCGCTTTTGAATGAACGCCAGGCTCTTTAAGCACGTTAGTCGGGTGTCAAAGAACTAGCACTTAAGGGATTAGCTGAAATTAATTCAACATACCTTCCAAAAAGCAGTTAACGGGCTCCTTACAATGCTGGTTGTGGACACCAAGGAAATGCCCTCAACAACCTTCTGACTGAATGCCGTTTCGTGCTCATATGGTAAGCGAGGCTCAAAGCCCGAGATTAGGCTCAAAGTGGCACCCTATAAGTGGCGAGCTGGCACAAAAGCTCCAGAGTGAATCAGAATTCAGCTAGCGTCTTAAGACGCGACAACCTCTTGCCAAATGCTACGGTATACCAAACGACATAAGTGATTGTCTTCGGCCCGTGGCCTCGTTAGCCATTTTTGCATTCGCGCTTCCATGTGCTAGCTGCCTCCAACAGTAATAACTCACAAAATAAATAACTCTGAGGAGTTTTTAACCTAGAGTCGGACGGAGTTGGACAGTTGCCAGTACACATAAAGTACTCTACTCCGCATTAATCTGAACTTTTCTAGGATAGGTTTAGGTCAAAATTATATGTTGTTTGCCTTTAGATACCGCTGTTTCCTGAACTTAGCTGTGAATAATGGTGAGGACACTATGTATGCACGCGTTAACATATATGTATGTATTATATGCTTTGTGCGCACATATATATGCTTTAATGTGCTAAATTTGGGAACCGTTGGAGGAAAGACGTATGCTGTTTTGCACGAAAGTTTAACTGAGCTGCTTACTTTCGAGTAACAGCACGTTATGCTGTTATGTACCCTTTGATTTGCTGAGTAGTCCTTAGCAATATGAGGAGGGACCCGTATCGCCGTGACCGCAAGTGACTGCCTGGTTCTGCGCTTTGAGCTTCCTTTACCTTAGCTTTTTGGGTAGGTTCAGTCTACCCTTTTGGGTAGCTTCATCGTGCCTATTCTACGACGATGGGAAAGCTTTAAACTTTCGGTATTCGGGGATCCCTGTGAACCAACCTGAGCAACGACAGCTGAGCGCCTCTTCTTTGCAATACGAGGGAAAATTCCCCATATGTAGCGCTGGGAGCTGTTGAAGGAAGGATCCCGTGCGTTTTCTTCCTGTGCACAATAGAAACGCCTCGAATGAGGCGGGAGGAGCCACCTTCACCGTATGAGGCTCATAGAGCTTCTGAGCTATTGTTTGCCTTCGTTGAGGAACTGCGTAAGACTCCGTGCGTCTACTACAAACCATGACAGAATGCTCACGCCCTACTAAGATATTTTTGATTTTATTACCAGTAGTCCTAAAATTAATTGAATTTCGATCGAGGCGTGTTGTTGAAACCGCCGCCGCAGGTGAGGCCTAGAGGAGCGTTATCGGGAACTTCGCTGCTAAACTGTAACTTTCCAAGCGTCTGTTCAGTTTCTGAGTGGATTAAAGGAACAGGCCATAAGTTTGTATATGCCTTTACTCTCTAAAACTCGGTATTTGCAGCCCAGTCGCTCTGCAGCGCGGTTTCTAGCTCCTAGGTACAAGCCGTCTTAAATTTGATGTCGTGCATGGCCGTTTATGCCGCAGAAACTTCTGAGGTTGAGACATTAGCTTTTGGCAACGCGAAGGCATCGCACCAGTTTTCGCGGTCAGAGCGATCTCTGATACGACCAGTTCATGTGTTAGGGGACTCCGAAAATTCATTGGTAAGAGACAAGTTCACAGAGATTAGCTTTTGACAACGCGAAGGCATCCCACCAGTTTTTGGGGTCAGAGCATTCTGTAATACAACCAGTTCACGTGCTAGGGGACTCCGAAAATTCACTCGTAAGAGGCGAGTTCACATCACGCTCGGTAAGAATTTCACCAGACCTTAAACATGGTCAACGGATAGAAAGGACAAACATTGGGGATGTTCCATCGAGTACAGGTGTAAAACAGGCTCTTCCCAGAGCTTCAGTTTCGCTGAAGCGTAGGTGTCCCTAGCGGTACATACTCTCGTATTCTGAGAAAGCACAAAACCAGTTGAATACAATTAACTCTTTTTAGCTCGCAAAACTTCTGTTATGGAGCTAAGCCAAGCCTCCGCAGGCGTGCATAGCCAATAGCCCGCAACCCAAATACACTTCACTGCAGCAGTTTCGTGAGTTCACGCCGTTCTTGCCGTAAAGCGGCCTCTGATAATCTTTGGAAATTTTTCTAGCTACACTAGGCGACATAGTAGTATACCATGTGAAGCATTCTGTGAAAAAATTCTGTGCAGGCGAATGCTACATAGCTGTTAGCCAAACAACGGGAGAACACACTCTTAAGTGCATCTGGTGGCCTGCTTATGTCTGCCTCTCTTGAGGGCCTTTAGGGACATCCACAGAAATGACAGTTGCAGCTCAGACTCAACATTCATGTTTATGTTTGTGTGGAATACGGTTTCGTTGACTTAGTATTACCCACAGCCCCATGCACTGGCACTCTCTGGGCTCTAGAGATTCCCTTACATCCAAGGACAAGTAGAATCCACCTAGGAGGAGAAAATTACATCGGTTGTGGATTTATTTTACTCCTTTCGCCTCAACTCCTGCGCATGGACATCTACAAGAGGCTGGCCTTCCAGATTTGCCTGGTGATCTTCCCTAGTCTGTACCTTACTGGATGTGAGTACCACGTTGTGGCGCCTTAAATTCCCCGTTTTATCTTTTCTTCGTGCCTCTCTGAAATTTGCTGGCATTTTGACTCACTCCAGCTCCCCTACGCTTACGCCCTTGGGGTAGATGAATACGAGCCATCGCTCCATTTCATCTGCAGAAAGCTGGATCGAACGGAATTTGTCTGCGGCTCATGTACTCTCCCAAATGCAGCTTCTGATGCACAAGAACTAATACAAGGACGGGTAACCTGATTGGAGAGTAGTGTACTGCGCTCCTCAGTTTGCTGGGAAGTTCTTACGTGGGACGTAAGATTCAGTGGCCCATTCTTTTACATAGCAATCCCCAAACCTGTAATCAGTGGCATCATTGTGGAGCTGTCTTCATGACATCTACTTGGGGTGGCCCCGCCTCAGACGGCGCTGAGTTATCTCCCACCGTTGGAGAGTTGGATTGCTCCTTCTCTCGTTCTGTTGCAACAGAAGTTCAACCTAGTGATGCAACAAGACCTTCTGGAAGTGTGTTTCTTTCGGGACCCCGCTCACTTCATTCTTTGAGACGGCTGAAGGACTTAGAAGAGGAAGATGCTACACTCGGGATTTCACAGGGAGCCGACCCGGCGACTGCGTGCCCCGCAGTGGAGGCGGCAAGCGCACCTAAAGAGGAGGGAGCTTCAGAGAGTGAAGACGATACACTTGAGGTTGTGAGGAGCATGAAGGATTTGCAGCGCATGCGCGGAGGCCCACGTAAAGGTCTGGACGTTCGTGCTTCCCTGGAGGAAGCCCGGGAGGCAAACGAAGAGGAAGAGGCAGAGGACGCTGGAGGCCTTCTTGAGAAAAACTTCGCGTCAGGGGGTCCCGGATCTGCTACAGATAAACACCTGTAAGTTTACCTGAGAGTTTCATACGGGTACGGGGTGAGAGACCAGAGGGTATCTTTTCATTCTATGCCCAGTGTGGGCATTCTGAAAATTTCAAACCCCGTTAATGACCGTCTCGCTCTGGTGTGCTTTTACGCGAGTCAGAGAGGAGTTTCTGCGTGAAAGGTTAAAAGACAAACAACACGAAAGCCGTGAGGAGAAGGCTTTGAGAGAACACGACATGGTGGACAAGATGAGGGATTTGTACGCCATTCCGGATCACTTGAAGGTGAAGCTGAAACACAGCACCCAAGGACACACTGACTTTTAGAGCACACGAGTCACAGCCGCAATAGTGCGGCTGCATCATGTATGCTGATAGGTTTGCACGGAGTTAGAATTTCGCACATTAGAAGGCATGCTGCAGGTTTTGGCTTCCTCGTTCAATGCTTGTACTCTGTTATGGTTGGAGTGTCTGTCGCAGGTCGCAGATAAGACAGAGGAGTACAAGGACCAGATGAATTGGGTCACAGGTCTTGTTGAGGTGGAGCTTCCAATGGAGTAAGAACACGCTTTGCTTCTGTCTAAATGTTCTGTGTTCACCACCAACCTATCGTGCTGCACTCTCACGAGATGTTTTAGAACTTAGTCTATCAAAGAGACGTGGGAGAAACGGTCTTGCGATGTTAACCCACTGTTGTAGCTTGATTGCTTTTTCACGGTGTGTGATGCAGGACAAAGCTCAAAAATATTGAGGCAACAGAGCGAGCAAAGCGCCAACTTCTTCGTAAAGGACTTCTAGAGGAAGCGTGCGTGTCGCACTGGTATTTATGGACCTTTGTGTACACTTTCAAGAGTACAAATGCTTGGGTTGATTGTATGGTGCAAATTCGTGTGCAGCCCTCGTGCAGGACTTTTTCTTGTGGTACGTTGAGTTTGAGTGTTGGGAGTGCCCTGCTGCACTGTTTTCTTAGGGAGGAGAACCCAGAAGACCCGGATGTCGTCCGCAAAACTGCATTTGGCCAAAGGTATACATGGTACATACCGGATTATCAGTTCCGGAAGAGGAATGGTCAACAGGTGAGGCGACATATGCACGGGTCTCTCATTCTAGCGCCAGCTGTCACTTGGCTTGTCTCCGTTTGATCTGCCTTCAAAGCTCCGCGAATGCGTTGCTGACGTTCCCGCCTCGGCACGTAGGTTAGTACGTTTTTTACCAATCTCGGGAGTTAGCTTGTGGGCTCATTTCAGGCTCAGAGAGCCCGTGACGGGCACGAAGTCAAGCAGTTTGCCAAGAGAACGAAGCGGATGCACGAAGGCAGAGGTAGAGTTGGCGTCGCTCCTATGTGAGACCCACCAGGGGTGCGCCTCTCGATTGATTCCCACGTACACAGCCAATACTTCTGCAGCGGGGTGCTAATCAGTGCTTGTTGGCGTGCACAAGCCAGAAACCGCCTCAACACAGAGGAAGTCAGAAGTGTCATTTTGCTCGGGCCGTTGCAAAGCAGACGCTTTCGAGAGCTCTAGTGGAATCCAAAACCAGATGGTCTCAGAAGGATTTCCTGATCGTCTCACGTTAGAGCCATTTGGGGAAATGCTTCTCTATCGCACTGTAGAAGGCAACGTTCCCCTCAGGTGTCTACAACGGCAAGCGCAAAATATTTTTTATTGTGGAATTTTTTAGAAGTTTTGGATGTGTACAGCGGCCGGCGCAGAATTTCCATAGTCCACAGTGCGACATTGCACGGAGGAGGCGCTAGAGGTTGCATGGGCCCTACAGAGAAAACATTAAAACAGCAACGAAGGCCTGCAGCACGCAGTGGAAATTGGCTTGATAGTGAGGCTTGTACACAACAATTTCAAGTCTCCTAGGGGAAGTCTTGTAGTAAAGAAAGGGAGCCGATGCTTGGTTTGGAAGTCGACTTTCGCATGCTAAGGGTGCGTTGTCAGCGCCATACGGCCCCTGTTTGCTTCCCGCTGCAGTAGGTAGAAAGCATTTATATCCAGTAAATATACAGGCTTTGGTACCTCAACGCAGGGCAGTGGAGTAAAAATTGACGATTTGCGGCTTTTTTTGGGGTAAAAAGGTTTATGTGTAAATCATTTATGAAAGTAGGTACAGAACATATCAAGGATTTGGAGCAGCCACTGAACCAGGCAGGTTAGCTTCAGCAGCTGGAGTAGCTTGGGGCAGGAAGGTTTGAAAACACGGCATTCAAGTGAACAACAAGATACACCATAAACTTGCGCAACTTGGCCGAAACGATAGCCTCAGGAAACGCTTTTCACAGAGATTTGGCAGCTATTCAGGCACAAGCTACTGAGGATTCGCAGAGACTTTTAAAGTACAGACTACGTTGAACATTCATACCTCTCTTATATGGCAGGTATCCCTCAACTGAGACTTTATATTTTTCCACCAAGGTGACCGCTGCAGCTCGGGAGTTGCAAAGTTTGACTAGACTTGTGTACTGGATCTGGTGTTATTCGCCCCAGGTCCATGACATTGGTGTACCCACTAAGAATGCGCAGTGGCGTGGGCTTACTAGGCTGCAACTGTAAATTTGAACAAGCTCCCTCTCTGCAACCTAAAATATAATCTGGTGTAGGTAAACGTCATAGATCCTAAAAAAGGGGTCCTGCCGGGGAACCTGCTAACACTGGGTGACGTAGAGAACACGGGGTGGCGTAGCTTATGTCGCGTGTATATTGGGACGCGTGGTGCCTGGCCTACGCAAAGAACATAGACCAGACGAAGCCCCACTTAGCCGAAGCTTTTTGAAACTCCGGCAAGGAGTGTTGAAGACTCGATTCTCCATATCTTGCTTCTCAGACGTAAACAGACAACCAGCGCAAGCACATCTACGCAGACACCTGTGTAGGAGAGCAAGTGGAGCTATGCATATGTTGTTCAACATGGGGCGCCACGACCGCCGTCCTAGCCCCAAAAAGCCCACACGTTTATCTGCTGACTGCGTAGCAATGCCAAATAAAAGAGCAGCGAGTTATTAAGGCTTCCCTATTCAATTCTGCCATATCCACACTTGCTGAGGCACCTCTACAGAAGGGGATGACAGCAGTATTTCGCTACCGTAGAAAGTAGCGAAATTTGCAAGCTGCTAGCGCCCGCGTCCCCATAGTTCGGCGACCGGGTGTCAACACTCCAGAGCATCTTCCGCTACTGTTCCTGGCTTCATGTTCTCCGTAAAGAAAACCTCAGAGCAGTAATCTAGCAGTCGGAGAGCGTTCTCTGCTGAAATCTCCCCTGCGTTATTTTCAGTTTGTGTAGCCAATGCGCGCCCAGCGTTTTCGCTAGTCGTCCTGCTATTACAAACAATTATTGTACATTTCCAAGCGAATGCCTTTCAACTGCGGTCATTACAGGCTCGTGAGAGACTGAAATGACACTATGGACGACCTCATCTTCTGAGAGGTGCTGCACCCAACCAAGTTACCGAGAAGCGTTTCACAGAGCTACACACGCGTGGGAAATTAGACTTAAAAAATCGCTGTACGCAAAAGAACATGTTCACCAGATGGCTACGGGACTCTAAATGGTCCCGTATGGCTGGGGAGGCCAACAAACTAATGCTGCCGTTGAGCATCTCACGATGGCGTGCCCTTTCTAATACGTGGCATTTATTTGATACTTATGACTTGGACGAGTTTAGCTAACAGAAGCCAAATAGCTTGCGAGGGTTCCTTCAGGTTTGCATCGAATGCACCTCTACACCCTGAGAGTGTAAAGTAAGCCGCCGTTGCTGCTTCTTTTGCTCCTGCTGGCAATCCTCGTGCTGCAGTGATAACTACCTTGGATGAAAATGAGCAGTAGGCAGAAGCCCAGACACGCCAAGAGTCGTTCCCAAGGTAGCAAACAGAGGGTTAGTCCGCTGTGGCCTACGCCTCCTCCCACGGCATCTCGAGTGGTTTTCCTGCACTCTTTCGGTCATCCCTGCTTGACCCACATAGAGCTCTGCAGGCTCACGCACGAAGGGACCAGGCCTTGATCTGCTTCCTTCTGATACAACTGCTCGTCCTTGCAGCGAGTAAGAGCTTCCCACAGTTGCGTGTGGGTCCCTCCCCGAGAAAGCTAAAGGTCTCCGGCTGCCTACAGATAATCGAGGATGAGCTTCCAATGCTTGATGTGGGGCCCCTGGTGCGATGAAGCCGCTTGCAGTGCTCTGACCGGTGCTTGTGTTCCTTGCTGGTACACCACAGCCTGTGAAGCGTTTCGCGCGCTGCGCCCTCCGGCGCCTTGCAGATCTTTCAATCGTATTCATCCTTTCTTGATGCCTCCCCCTGAGTGCAGCGCCTGAAGATATCCCAGCTACAGCGCCCACGATTGCGCCCACTGCTGCTCCAATGGGACCCCCAGCCACAGCGCCAACACTAACGCCAACAAGAGCAGCGGCTCCGCCACCTTGTACACCCCACCAACGTGTCTTGTTGCGTGCTGCACCAGCCAGCTCTCCCACTCCCATTGCTGTGTGTTCTGCCGCAGCTTCCACTTCCTCTTCTGCAGCATGCAGCAAGTGGGAGCCCCTTTCTACGTCTGCTGCAGCATGCAGCTGCAGATCCTGTAGCACAGCAACGCAGCGTTCAACGTGCTGCAGCTGCTGCAGTTGTTCCTTCCTCTCGCTGATAATCTGCTGAGTTTCGTAGTCCTCATGCACTTCCATCAAAGAGGAGGGTTGACATAAGACGTCGCTGGGAAAACCATTTGCAGTGTTTCTCTGCGCGTCTCGAGGTCCAATAAAGAGGGGTGGAAGATTCCCCGCACAGTTGTGCGGCCAGACTCTGCTTTCTACATCCTGTAAGCCGCAGCTATTCGCACTTACGGATGGATTAGCCACTTGGCCACCCTCTGGGTCCCACAAAATGCTTTCGGTCTGGCGCCGTCTTCCGTGGGCCTCGAAGTGATACAAATCAATCGGTAAGCTGCACGGAGATCCCTGGTGGCTTCCATGCCAAACAATCCGAGCAGGGGCGCCGCTGGGCAGTGATCCTGTTGAGTTCCTTCCTGCATCCGCCAGAGGTGCCTCAGTGCGGAGGCGGCTGCTGTTGCAGTCGCTTATTTTCGTCTGAGGCGCTCCAACGGAAATGTTATGCAACAGGTCAGTAGCAGCGTTCAGGAGTTGCAGTAACCGCGAATACTGCTGCTGCTGCTGCTCGAAATCGCGGCGCAACTTGGCGAGCAGCAACTCGTCGCCCGCAGCACTAGCGGGCGAATTCAGCAGCAGTGAGCAAAGCCGTGCATGCAAAGAATGGCAAACGACAGCTCCTTCTGTGATTAACTGTCGCAAATTCCCAGACTCATGGAGCTGCTGTTGTTCACGTTTCTGTTGTCGCTGAGCCTGCTGCTGCACCGACACCTTTCCGTCTCCAAAAGACTCGGCCCATGAGCCCGCATAAGCAAAGCTCGGTTGCTTTTGCTGCCTCTGCTGAGGTTTATCACCTTCACGTGATCCCTCTTGCTGCTGCGCCAGCTTCAGCAGCTCCTTCAACTGCCGCTCTGTCCGCTGCACGAAGGCTGCGTAGTCGCGCAGTAGCAATGCAATATCAGAAGTCGGCAATGTAGGAATGTCTGCTTGTCCTTTGGTCTCACCTTTGATGCTGTTCCCATTACTGCTGCTGCTGCGAGTATTGGCATTGCCAGGACTCCTGCTTTCACGTGGGTTTCTGCCGAGTTCATTTGAGACGAATGCAGAATGGCTCCCGGTCGTTGAGCTTGCTGGCACGGTCGAAGTCTTGTCGCTTTCGCCGCCATCGCCACTGTTGATGGCTGCATTACTGATATACTTGCTTCTGTCGTTGCAGCCGTCGCTGCAGCCTTTGCTGCTACTGCTGCCGGTGTGGCTGCCGCCATCACCGCTGCCCCTTGCAGTGCCGCCGACGCAGCCGCCCTTTTTGCTCGTTATTTCGGTTTTCCCATCATTTGGACTGCTCTTCGATATGCGGTCAAGTATGCTGCAACTGCCAGCATCGCTACTGTCGTTTCTACTGCTGCTGGAACACCCGTAGTTGCTGTGGATGCTAAGGTAACTGTTCGCGTTGGGCATATACTTGCGCATAGATGACGATTCATTCTTCACTCCCTGCAAATCTGATTCGCCAGCAGTCCGTGTAGCAAAGGCGTAATGTACGCGTCCTCTAAGAACCAAAGGCCCAGTTTCTGGGCGCTGCTGCTGCTGGGACTGATCATGCTGCTGGCACTGGCCATTCTGCTGCTCCCTATGTTGTAAGTATTCACTCGCAGGCTTTTGGGTTAGCTCTGTGGTATCTGTTGAGTGCTCAGCGGCTTCCGTTCGATCAACCGTGATCGCCACAGCAGTCGTACTCGCAGGGCTACAAGTTGCTGCTGCAGGTGTGGCCGACAGAGCACTGAGAGCTGTACCCGTTACAGTGCTCTCAGCAATCACATACTGCATTATAAGCCCCTTGAAACGCAGTGCCCGACGAGATACGCCACAACTGGTGGCACTCTTGGCTCCCCTGTAATCGCTGACCACACCGCGGCATGGGGATGCTCACGAAATTCCCACTGCATATCCAATTCCAATTATTGTAACTGTGTTTCACACACTTTTCGTCAAGTTGTGACAATATAGGCTGGAGAATGCTTTTGTAATCAGATAGATGCTGCGCAGTTGAAGTGGTCGTCCGGTCGGCTTGCTTCGATGGCGCACTGCCGTGGGAAGTAAGAAAGGCAAAGCTTCTTTGTGCTTTAAAGTAGGGCGAATTTATGAGAGGAAAGTAACTAAGAATACAAGCTCAGTTCTGCCACCACACCATCCTACCAGTGCAACACAGCTTGCGACTTTGCGCAAGCACACTTCACTCGCGGGAAAACGATGGTTGTGTCTTGATCCTTCCCACATATTTTCAGAAATAAACTCTATATTATTAACAACATATATATATTTTGTGAATGTAGAAGGATGGTATGTTTGCGCTGTTTTCATTCAGTTACATGCATGTAAGCTGGTATCATGCGTTTCTCACCCTGATGCTCTTGTTTGCGGCTGCTTTTTGCTCCTGCTATGCGCTCGTGCAACATGCTGCCACTGCTTCCTGCTGCTGCTTGTTGTGGCTGCTTGGTGGTGTTGCTTGGTGGTGGTGCTTAGGGGTGCTGCCTGGTGGTGTTGCCCAGTGGAGCTGCTTGATGGCGCCGTTTGGTGACAACAGCACTTGCAAATAAAGTAAGCGGCAGCATTGGGAAACCTGATAGCAGAAAAATTACAAACAAATTGCGACGGACAGAGAATCATGCCATCGCGAAGCAAATGAAACAGGCCACGCAGCAACAGCTAGAGTGATGCACACAACAAGTGCCACTACCATCATCATCAGAGTAGCTACAGGAGAAGTGCGATTGTATAGATGCATGCTTATACAAAGCCGATACAACAAGGGCGGAGAGAGATATAAAAAATGCATACAGCGAATAGTAATATTGTACTTCTTCTGTGAGTCAAATATCACCTCGCCAGCGTGCATGCCACAGAAAACATTTCCTGTGGTTCTCGCTGCGGCACCAGCACAAATAAACAGCAAAAGAGTCCGGCGCTGCTACATTTCTTGCTACTGCTGTTTCCTTGCCACCGATGCTCCAGCATGCGAGGTAGAGAACAAAAGTCAACATCTGAAGAATGCGAGACAAATACATTTGCATCAGTAAACAGGAATACACGCAATCACTAAGATAGTATAAGAAAACGGATAGCAGCAGCTAGAATGGCATTCTCAGCAGCCGAAGCTTCAGCGTCATCAGCAGCGGCAACCGCTCCACAAGTTCCGGGGAAATATTCTCGACACGCTCGTCACTACGAAAGCACTTGATGCAATGGCTGGGATTTAGCAAAGTACGGGGCTGGATACGATTGGAATCAGACGCACATGGACTTAGTTGTTGGGTGGTCTGGGGGGTCCGATAGAAGATATACTGATTTTAGCAGCACTTGCCCTTCGATAT
Organism: Eimeria tenella; assembly: GCF_000499545.2. Classification (NCBI taxonomy): domain Eukaryota; phylum Apicomplexa; class Conoidasida; order Eucoccidiorida; family Eimeriidae; genus Eimeria; species Eimeria tenella. The sequence continues at coordinate 81,761 of NW_013543383.1, read as the reverse complement.
GACAGAAAAAATACTTCTTTGGACCTTCTCGCATTGTTATGCATTCTTCAGCTAGAAGGAACTACCGGTTTGTCTCTGGATGCATTTTTGCGCAGTGTGTCAACGCATGGCAACGCTATAGTGCAAGAACCCTTAGCTCTTTACTTTATATTTGATTAACTTTCACCCTTATTTTGCTGAACTTTCTCTTTAATGTCGTACCCTTGGTAAATGCGATGGATCACCCTACATAATGCTGCCAAAACGAACTAGACATTTCCAAACCCCATAGAGGCAATACGTTGAAAAGTAGCCGTAATGCGTGAGACTGGCATGCCTCCTTCAAGGGTCAGCAGGTGGGAAGTGGCCTCCCCATGAGATCAGGTGATACGAAGACTCTTACAGAATGCTGCAGCCCTCAGTGATGAGTTTTGTGCGTGGCAGAGGGGACTGGGATGTTTATTCAAACGTCATAGAGTTTCTGAGTAAGGGTGCAGAATGATACACTCATGAGCTAACTTGCATAGTAGTGAGGGCTTCCATAGGTATCAGCGCCTCTTCGGTGTCACCTCAGTCTGGGCGCCTGCAGCCGTCCGCGCAACGAAGTGGTTTTAATTTCAGAAGTTATCCGCTCTTTTCAGCCATTTCTCTAGGCTTTGTCGTCCATCTACTTTCTCTTAGCATCAGCTTCCGTCCAAGGGCATTTTGTTGCTTTCCAATTCAGCAATAGTTCCACAGTCTTGAACCTTGCAGGCCACATTGGAATTTGGTAAACCTCCTTCCAGTCCAACTGGCAGCTCTTCATGCCGAACTCTTAGCTCTTCATCTTTTGTTTGGACGTGTTTCGATCATTTATACAGTTTTTTTCGAGGGTGGTCCTTCGACAGTGATCCCAAGCGCGTCTTGCCGTCAAAAAGGAGCACTTTGCATCGATGAAACGCGAGACTCACAGCAGGTGTAGATATACGCTACGCACAAAAAGGGGTCTTTATAATTTAGACTTTGTTTTTGTCAGTACTTCCCTGATCGTGGAAATGCAGAAGTCTCTGGTTCAGACTATTAGCTTGAGCTGGCTGGGCTCAATTTGTCGATCCATGGAATTTCGAGTAAGGTGAGCTTACTGGGCAGACAAAGATTAGCCAAGCCTTTGCACCTGGGCTGTGACTATGGGCGACCTTCTTGAAGCGTAAATTTGTGTATCCAGGGTAGAAGTGGCCATGCATAATGTTCTCTGCTACTTTGAGTGCCCTACAATAGCTTTAACATATCCATAGTAGATGAGCGCAGTATAGCGATCATTAGTGTAAAAAAGGAACGAGTTCTTCTAGTGCTGAAGTCAAAAGGAGAAGTTACACCGTGCTCCCGGCCAGAAGGTTGCAGCGTTGTCAGGTCATATGTTGTTGCGCAGGCTGTTTTTGCACTTCGCTTGCTTTTCTACCACCCTCGTAGACTTCATACCACTGTTATTCCTCATATACTAGCCACACTGCAATTTACTTTCAAAGGACCCACGATCTAGCGTTCCCTTCAGAATCAACTCCTCTACAAAAAGGCTCGCTCTTACGGACGCCTGTCATGAGTGGGAAGCTGCTTTGCCAGCTGATACGCTAAGAGAAATAAAAGCTTCTCGATAAAAAATGCGACATTGGTGGGGCAGAAGTGGTTTAAGGGCGCCGTCTTCAAGCCGTTACTCGTGCTGAACCACACTCAACCTTGTGTCCCCGGCCCGGTGATGAAATTAGGCCCAAGAAAGGCTCCACAGGGAGTTTTATACCACTAGATATAGAAAATAAAGCAGTTGGAGAAAATTGATAGCCTTTATTGTGAAGAAAGGTGGCCTTGGCGCCCATGTGGATGAGAGATGACCCTCCCAGTTGTAACGTGTGGAGTACCACTGATCGATAGTATCTCTCTAATGCAGGAAGGCCAGCCGTCACCACCTAGCACAGTCATTATTCTGAGATATCAATAGCAAAAAATCTCTAGCAGAAGAGTTGCACGCGATTTCCCTTGAATCCACACTGTGTGTTGAGCTGGTCAATCCCTGGCGGGCGGTGACCTTCCGCGGCCCCAGACTTTCCCAGCCTCTCCTCACAACAGACCTCCTCTTCCAAACAGTACACCAAATCCTTCAACAAGCTGCTCTGCCAGCTAGAACGTCGAGAATGGGCTCTTTCCTAACCTTTAAAAAGCCCCTCTACAATAGGGGTCGAACCCGCAGCTCCCTCACCCCCTCGGATCCTGTCTCTTCACATAATTTACTAAAATATTTTCCAGACAGGCTAGGCTAGGCCGCACTGGACCGGCAGTTATTGAGTTCACACACTGCCATCCACAAAAGGCCTCGTTATTCCCTATGTATCTCGCACCTTCAGAAAAGCGTTCACGCAACCAGACCCTAAAATCTACATGTATCTCGCAACGACCCGAAGCTATTAGATAAAAGAAGACCTTGTAACCAATCACACAGAGCAGCGTACCAATGACATTCGCAAACTCCTACTAAACTAGCTTTGTCCGCAGGGAGTTTCCCTGTCACGCAAAACATTTTAAGGGCCTAACCAAACACTTAGTACCACACTTCACTAATCTTTCCTACACTACTCGAGCACATTTCCAAATGCCTCTAAATATATCGCTGAAGCTAGCATCCACAATCGCATTTACTATTCTGTCCTTTACAACGCTTCAGAGTTCACCACAAATTCGTTAAGACAGTAAGCCACATAACTTGAAAGCGCTCAGACTTAAGTCACCCGCTGTCAACTCTTTCTCAATATGTTTGACAATACTGAGGGACAGGTGACGAGTCTCTACGCGAGGGCATAGACACACGACGAGTTCAGACAAATTTCTTCTGTGCGGATTGATATTATCCCTTGTGTGCGCCGCAGTACAAGTTCGTGTGTGTGCCTCTCTCTTTTCCGTCGGTGTATACTCCCTGGCAGAGTTCTCTCCCAAGTGACTTGGAAGCATCATGGCAACAACCGCTTTCGCAGAAAGACGATCCGCACAACAACAGGAGTCATGGTGCCGCCACTTTATCGTCAATTGCCAAAGGACCACAAGGCGAATGGCATCCGCATCCGGTTCTTCTGCAGCGTTTTTTGCTTCATCACCACTCTTTATTTCATGGTGAGAAGCAAGCACAAAGAATAGTGGGGCGCTGCACATTGAAAATACCGGATTTAAACGTCTAGAGGCAAAAAAGAACGTCGCCCTACGTTAAGGATTACCTCTAGCCCTGAAATTGAGCCATGATGCTGCGAACACCACAGGACAGCACATACACGACAGCTTGTTAACAATCATATGATAGGAAAAATGACGACTCCTGCATACAATAGCAGGTGATGTGTGCCTCCATTATATACTTTGAGACCAACAAGAGCTATGCCGTACAAGTGTGGCCATTCCTTCTGAGCGGTATTCAAATGGAATGCCCAAGCATCTACCCGACAAGCCACTAATTCAATGGGCGTGAAATCCGTAATCAACAGACGGAGGGGTTCAGCTTCTCGTACATTACAGTGCTCCACCCACCTCTCCTCCACGTCCTCTGGAACCGCTTCTCCCTTGTCCCCCTTACAAACGTCGACCGTTAGTTCGAGTTTGCCTGCATCAGAAATGTTTTGTACGCGAGTAATAATGAGACGAACGCGCACAGAAGGGAAAAAGTAATGCCTAGCCACTCGAAAGCAACAAATTACTCACCGGGGCTGATGCTAGGATCACCACCCTCCACAAGGCGCAGCTCGGCTGTTGTATGCTGGTACTTCTGCAGGACACACCCAACTTTTGCATCTCATGCGCCAGAAGTCAGTCCGTGCAGCAATACAAACGCATGGTGGCGCATGCTCAGCAGCCACCTCCGTGACGTAAGAAACCTCCGGCGCCTAAGAGCAGACAATAAAATCGATGGGTCGTACCTTGCACGCATCGACCTCGAAAGTTTGAGAAAATCCAATGCCCATGAGCGAGATGTCCTTGAACACCTTGCCCTGTTCATCTGTGCCTTTTGTAATTGTGACAGCGCAGATGTAAAGTAGGAAACGTTTCTTTGGATCTGCAATCGGCAAAATTATCTTCTCTCCAGAAAAAGAGCACATGTAGTTCTCCCCAACGAGCTGGCCTTTCACGGCTTTCGTTCTATTCCGCTTGTGATTTACAACCTAAACACGCAAAGGAATCAGAAAAAGAACAGGGTCCTCCCTTCACTCATAATTTCCACATTCATGAACGTTATTTTCCAACTGTGTACTGCGTGTGCACAGCGGACGAATTCAGCACATGGACGGTCCCTAGCCTCTCAGAGCCTGGCTTTGCAAGCACTGAAAAACAACCACTGAATACAAATCTGCCTGTAACATTTGCAGTTCTGTTTGACATTTGTAGAAAGGGCATAACTGGATTTTGTAAACTCAGGGATGCTACTTACTGCATTCAGGTCGTCGCCTTCGAAGAGACCCACGACGATGAAGTACCTTTCATCATCCTCTTTGATTGCGTCTAGTTTAACCTGCCTGAACAAACGAAAAGCTCGGCCTTCGGAGGATACCAATGCGCACTGCAGTACGCGCCCTGTTAACTGTATGGGGTACTAGCTTGCGGCTCTCATCATGCATGCAATTATGTACTGAAAGTGATCGCAGAGCACGCCAAGACCGGAATAAGTGCTAACTGCGCGAAATCCTGTTCCTGCGCCGCAGCAAGAAGCTGTACGCACGCTGCTCATGCAACACAACAAACGGTTCCCGGGATCAGCAAAGCACCTTCTGTTCATTACCTGTACATGCTCAAACACCTGCTTCACGAACACATGAACGTGCGGATATGTAGAAGGTGTTTGACTTCCTTTTGCACAATGGACATCCCGTTTACTTACTTCAGCCCGCCCAGAGTCACTGTCACTTTGTCACCAGGCTCGGTGTTGCCTCCGCATGGTGCAGGTGACCCTCCCGTTCCAGAAGCACCGCCTGCAGCCTTCCCCGCGCCTTTTGAAATGCCGCTGTTTCCGGAACTCTTCTGTGCTGCGCCTAGCAAATAATTCGCAGAGTAGAGAGGCATGCAAAGCTCAGGCTGTATTCGTGCGCGTGTGTGGATGCTCCTCCTCCCATGAAGTGCAAACAACTACACAACTGCATGCCAAATCGCTCTTGTGCAGATGCACTGATTCAGTCAGATGTGAGCGAAGGCGTGTACACACTAGAGGTGCGGCGCAAAGGGCTCGGAAAAAGCGTGGACCACTCAGGAAAGCTGGTTTGCTGTACACCCCTCGGCAACCCATAGGAACCATTCATGACATTGTGGCCTTTAAATAATATTAGATGAATACAACCTACCACGGAGCCCTTGAAACTGCCCTCCATACGTGGGATTGTACGACATTTTCCAAAGCAGAGGTAGGCAGGAAGCAACGACGATGGCGCTGACTTAGCAATTCAAGTGAACGCAGTAACTGACTGTGGGCAGTTTCCTCTAAAATATGTAAACAAGCCCAAAATAAGAGAGAAATGCGTAGGATATATGATTCTGTTGCCACACAGGACCATGGAAGCCGTGACCTGTGGTTGTTGGCAACACAGCGCTCAGCTCCATCGACGAGAGTTCAACAAAACACCGGCCCAAATGGGTTTCAATGCATTAAGATAATATTCAGAGGAAATTTTCACAATGAATATAAATAAGTAGTATATTGGAAAAGCTCTTGGGCCTTAACTACCAATTTTCCAGCAGAGTTTGTTTGTGTGTTCGTCAGTATGTGGTCGCGTACGTAATACGAATGCATGTGAATTGCAGATGCGTCTACAGGCGCTTGCCCAACCATAGCTATAAATTGTAATATAGTCGCTATTTATTTTGTGGACAGTCCTAAGCAACTAGGTTTTCAGGCAGAAATGTATGCGGCGGTTCCACCGTGCGCCAAGGGCACGCAGTTGCGGCGTTTTCAGGGGAATCGCTAATAGTCTGGCGTATTTTCAACTCTTGATCTCACCAATGCGCTAACAAGGCAATTTCTGACAGTAATTGGAACTTTGAAGACCCGTGTGCGGCGCTTGCCCGCCGGTTCATCCGTTCTGCCTGCATGACCGGCTTGTTTTCCGTCAACTGTCGTATTCTTTTGGATGCTCGCCCAACTTTAAGAATTGCTTGGTCCTTACTATCAGTAGAAAAAAGCCGGGTGATAGAGCCATTGGTATCAGGGCGGATCTCTCCCGAAGGCTGGTACGAGAAGCAGCAGGTCTTCCACAGAACAGGTCGCAGCGAGCCCCACGCAACAGCAACTGCCTGGATGCGTCGACCCGTGGCAGCTCAGTCGTAGAATGGCAGGATATGCATCCTTTAAAAGCTAGGAAAATATTCAAAACCTGCTTTGGCTTTGGAAGCTTCCCAACATTCCCTCATAATAGAGCGTGGCCCCGTACGGCATCAGGCCTAGCTGGCGTTCTGAAGGTGGATGCTAAAAGTGCGCCTAGCAACAGAAACTTTTGTAACCCAGCTTGAAATCGTCTATCATGTAATAGTATGGCTAGTAAAGCCTTAGAATGGTGTCTAAATCTATAAGGGGCTCGGGCCCCATTGACTGCCCCGCACTCCACACGCAGCATGGGACAAGATCCAGCGGCGCACCATTGAAACCTCCACTGCATGGTGCAAAATAAGTTTGTTTCATACTCCAGTGACAGCTTGAGAACGTTTAGAGAAGCTGGAAGCGGAGAAAAAACCTAAGGCACGGTCGCGACCGCTGTGGCGGTCCCTCTGCCAGTCGGTTTCATTGCAAGTCGCACCAAAAACTGTACTTCCCTGGTGCAGACAATGTTTTATGGACTACATTCCGCTGAGACTGATGCAATGGGGACGGCGGAGCCTAGTTGTCGACTGCGTGGCACTGCACCGCGTAGGCCGACACTCACCCTGCTCCTGCGCCATAACGAGCACTCGAGCTGTGAGACCTCATGGTGCAGGCTTGGGTGCAAGGCACTCAATCCTCTGACGGATTAGTCATAAAGCCAAAATTAGTCCAGAGCTTTTATCTTCTAGATGATTATAATCATGTGTGTGTGTCTCTGGCAGATGCAAAGCGCAAATCTACAGGAGCCCCGACCCAAAATGCCATTCCTCTTGAGTAGCAGGAGTCGTGCTCAGTGCACTCTCCAAAGACAAACTAATAATTGAGCGAAATACCGATTAGGCTTTGAATTTGCAATGAAATGTAGAAACATGGCGGCAAACTCGATTGCCTTCTGAAAGACCACTGCGCAGCAAGATTGTAACTCCGGCGTGCTCGCGAACCATTCAGTAAATAACAGCAGGAAGAAACACACCGTGAGAAAACTTTAAGCCCAGCTATAAAGCCGTCATATTAGCTGTATGGTCGAATCAAGTCAGGAAATGCCCAGGCGATATGCAGCCCGCTGTGCTTTACAGACCCGAAATCTAGAGACGGCTGAGAACAGCATCACTTCAGTCGTGAGTTGCTACGCTGCCCAGCGCATTGTGTCCTCATAAATGTTCCTTCTGCAACAAGATTCCCTTCAAAGTTAATAAAGCAGGAACATTCTATAAAATTTGTATCCTTGACACGCTCCTAGGACTACTTTCTGGTTCTTGGCGCTGATCTTCCGCCGAAAGCCCAAACTGGCAAATCAATCGAAAGGCAGGGTAGGCGCACGTGCATTCTAATTTGGCGACTAGAAACTGGCTCATCCACAAAGCATTTATTTTTTGACATTTTTTTCGTGGGGGAAGCCGTTGCTGGACACCCCACTCAGGTGAGCGCTTCATTCCCTCCGAAAATCCTTAGGGACTCATAGACCTCTTAAGGTAAAAAGTGCCACGTGTTTTTTCAAGGGTTTTCCCCCTTTCAGTTGAGGGAGATCTAAGGCCTCAATATCACGCTAAATCCTCACAGACTGAGCGTATGATTCTCTCATGATGTGCTTGCCTTCTTCCCTACTTGTGCCCCAGGTGAGCCAATGGCGAGGTCGCAGTAGACACAATGTCAAGGACTTATTATGCACTGCACCTTAGGTCAAACTTTGTTACATTGCTTCCCTCCAGGTAAAAGCCACGCAGTTTGGGACGCTTCTGCGGTGGCACTGTAAGGAATACAAACTCTACATATCGGGAGAGTCACGGGCGGCCAGTGTGTCCGAGCCAAGCCGAAGAAACCTCGACAATAACCAGGAATAATACTATTCAGAAACAAGCCTACGGCTTATTAACAGTAATCAAGCCAGACTTGACGACAGTGAATCTTCTGACCCCGTAGGAGCGAAAACCATCCGCAGGTCCAATGGACCACCTTAGTGACGGGCTGCCCTTTGCCGGTAAAGTCGACCAAGGGACCCTATCAGTGTCACAGCAGGATGTGGGCCGAAGCTATGCTGGTCGTGCTGTACTCGCCCAGCGCCTTTCGACCAGAAAACTGTTGTCTTCTTCGGCTCGACTTCTAGGTGTGACCTTTGCCTCTTTGGCAGTGGTTCACTTCATTTTGCACTGCTTTCACCTGAGAAACTCTACACCAGCTGTTGTCCCGCCGGGTAGGGGACTAGCAGCTGGCAGCCGCAATCCCTGTGCTTCGGGGTATGTTCCTGACGATGAAGCTGAAGGCGACCCAAGGGCTGACGAGACCAGACGTCAGCAGCAACTCATGCAACGAGATAGCGCCCCACCGTTTCACATCCGTGTAGTAAGCGATGCTCAAGGGAAACAGGGAAAAGACCTGCCCGTAGAGGCTGCAGTTCGAGACGACGACCCTGGAGAAGGAACCAGTTCGCAGTTTTTATCACAGGAAGCCGAGGCGGCAAACAACAGACCATGGGAAGAGGACGGTTTGCCCGACGATATTAGGGAAAAGGCTGTGGATCTTTTTCAGCGGATGATAGAAGTTTCACTGTTGTGCAAAAACCTATTGCCGATGTTAGGTAATGGCCAGCGCTTGCGAATCACGTACAATTTGGTGAGGCTGTTCGCATTGGACATTGGCGCAGTTTTTTGGGTCAACAGGGAATTAGAGCCTATAAGAGCCAGCGTGGGTAACTCGCTCAATCACTTGATTAAATTTGCTCTTCAGCGTAGCGGCAAGGACCCCAAGCAGGAAGATCGTCGCATGGCACTTCGCCGCATGATGGAGTTGATTACTGAACTCAAAATGCCTCATTCTCTCTACAACGCATGTGATGTTCCTGTGTATTTGAAAAAGGTGAATGAAGTCCTGCAAACCGCCGCTCTTACAACTAAACTTTGTTTCGGCGTTCTGAACGGGCTCCTACAGATGAAGCAAGAATCCTACGCGAAACTGCCACAACGAGTGGTAGATCAGCAAGCAACTGTCCTACAAGCAATGTACCATTCTCATTCTGAGCAAGTCTCCAGAGACTACATGCTTAGACGGGTTATTTTAGAGTGCCAGAAACGCAGGGGAGTAACTTTCCTCCTTACGCGTCACCACTACCAGACATCCAAGGCTGCGATTCCTGCGGTAGAGGCCTTGCTTCAATCAATTCTTGATGCTGTCAGAAGCGCTGGCGGTCTCCTGCAGCAGCAGTATAATCCGGCCCCACCCGAACGTCCCGACGATGCTTCCGCAATATACCAGATGCAGTTGGAACTGCAGCGAGAGTTACTTAAATCCCGTGCTTCCGAATCGCAGAATCAGCCTGAATCTCTACCACAGGACGAAGCTGACGTCGACGGCTATGCAGCCCCACCAGCAGCGGTATGCTCACCGTGGGGAACTGTCCAAATGCCCCCGAATGATTTTGGACTGGGCTTGCTGCAGCCAGCGAAACCTGCCACCAGCCTTGGTTATCAGATCCCACAAACAAGTCAGCCGCCTCCTTCTGAGCGCGCGATCGGCTCTTCGGCTTCCCGGAAACACCCATTGCAAGACGTTATTGACGCCCTCAGCGCAAAGCGTGCGTCGCCAACTTTTCCCCCGGCAGCCTTTCTGAGTGTGCCATTTGTAGCACCTAGTCAAACTAGAACTTCTGCCTCGGCGCAAAAAGGCAATACATCCTCGGGCCACAGAGCTCGACTTCGCGCAAGGTCCTCTGCTCAACAGTTTCGGAGTGATTTAGTCACCACACCTACGGTGCCAGGTCTAGTCCCACCTGCACCTCAGCCGTTTGCCACCTACAGCCTTTTTGGAAGCGGTGGCGTCCCGTCCTGGTTACCCTCTTCACTATTTCCAACCGCTTCGGCTCCCATCCCTGCGCCTCTAGCCTTTGATTGCACATTCGGCCAAGGCTTCGCTTACCCCAGCAACAACATGATGGATGCTTTTGGTGGAACAGAAAGCAATAACCAAGATGATTATGAAAATCAAGAGTAATACGCTTCACTTTTCCCGGCAAAAATGGGGGTTCCGAAACTGAGGATCCAGCTGTTGGTGGCTATTTCCGTGCTCTGCAAACAGGGCATTCGGCGTTCCTCTGCAAAATGGAGAAAAAGGGCATGCATTGGGCAAGGCCTGTGCGGCCTTTGTTTCTCGGTGCTTTGCGCGAGGCGAGCATTACCTACTTTGCGGCTCCGTTTCTCCGTCGTTACGCTTTGCTCCCATCTGCTGTCCCTGCACGGGGCGTTTTATTCCGGAAACAGGGCTTTGGAGATGGTGAGACAAACTCCCCAATTTTTTTTCGCGGACGTTCGCCTTTTTTTGGAGCCACGTTATCCTCGAATACGCGATTACATAGCCTGATGCATGATCACTGTCCTTTTGTCAACGTTGAAGCTGAAGCCGCGCGCCGACAAGGCGAAGTGCCGAGTTGAATCGAAGCCTTCGTTCACCGCGGGGTCGATCAAACGGAAACGAAATAATGCAATGATGGAAGATAGAGAGAAATGCCGGCATTCTAAGGCTCGGATTCAAGCGAGTCGCCACAGCATCGCCTCAAGCTGAAGCGACTGCAAGAACTCGGTCAGCCTGCTGCTCTCCTTGAACAGGCGATCTGCTGCTCTCCATGTAAAACGACCCGCTGCCTACTACGCATATGCGCTACATATGCAAAGAAAATGCTGTACTTAGTGGCGCAAGTTGGTGCAACGCGATGGTCGTGGGAGAAAGTGCCGCCTTCACTTCTAGTTAGTGAGCTTTCCCTGGCGCTGCAGTCATGAGCTGCTCTCAGCTTTGGCTCTTATTAATTTAGCGCTTGCAGTTAGTTCTAAGGAGTTGCGGAGGGCTAGCTGAGCCGACCCAACGCCTCCAAATATGTAGACCGAAGGAACAACGAAGACCAGGAGAGTCTACACAAGCAGCTCATGCTAAATTTGTAGCTACGAGACTTGTTCTTTTTACACAGAAAGGCTAAGCAAGAGACAAAGGCCTTACGTTTTGGTGCAAACTTCGTTTCATCAGTATTGTCCATAGCTTTCCATCACGGTGAGCACTTTCTGGACTAGCAAGTGCCAGCGCTTGTTTGCGTGAACACCGTACCTTTATTGTCAGGCGGCGAGCGCGTACATTTTTTAAAATACCCATTGCCTTGCTAGCAAGGACTTAGGCAAGTTACTCGGTCTTAATGCCGCCTGCTCCTTAAATTAAAGTTTTCCCCCCTCTCTCGCTTGGTTAGGCAAGACTTCGTTGGATATCTGTGCAGCTCTGGAGGAACCTTAGCAGCTCAGTGTCTGTTGAATGGATCTGCATTTCATCGCCACTCAAATACTAGAAAACGTTGCCGAGGGGGCGCAAAACCTCAACAGGCTGTGTCATATTTAAAGAGGAGCGGCTCGCTCTCAACAGTCCTTAGCTATAGCTATAAAATTCTCACACTCCCTCTGCTAGGGGGAGTTGCCCTGAACAAAGATGAGGAAATGGGGAAGCGTATGGAAATGGACCACAGCAGACTGCATTGCGCTGGCAACCGGTATTACGTGTAGAAGGAGGCTAGCCCACTTTCCTTTATTTTCTCTGGAATTGCTTTCTGCCCAGTGTGCTTTCTGCGGAAATCCAGCAGCAGTGGAAACTGGTATATCCCACCACGCTGCCAGTGAGGCTTCTGTCCCCGAATACTTTTTGGAAGCAAAGGCACTATCGACCCTTTTTGTCCAGAGTGGACTCTTGCACGTAAAAGCAGCTTAGCGTGTCTATCGCATTGCTCCCTCAGACAATCAATGCTGAGAGTTGTTTGGTGGGGCTAACAATATACCACAAGGGGCTCTATTCAGTCTGTACTTAATAACCTGCGAGAGCACCGAACACTTTTACCTTGCTTGCGAGGCTGTCCTTTGTCATAAAAGAAGTATGTGGATCGGAAGACTTGGCTAGTCGCTCCAATTTGCTGAGAGAAACCCTGAGTGCAAATCGCGGTTTACTTCGACTCTTGCTTAGTGACTATACGAGTCCCGTGCACCTTTGTCCCTCAACACTGCTGTTGTAAGCAGTTTTCTGGCAGCTGGAGGAGCCGGCGCCATGGCCGCAGCGCAACCACCGCAGCTCATTCATGAGGAAAGCTGCAGAGCCCTTCGGTGCAGGAGCTTGTGGTCTTTGGAACTCTCCAAGATCTCTCCTTGAGGAGCTTTACGGCGATTTCTGGTGGCCTGGGACTCCAGCCTCTGCGGCCCGCAACCACGGCCCAGCTGTGAAAAGCAACAAAAAAAAGAAAAAGAGCCGTTTTCCGGCCTTTTCCTTTGTTTGCTTTCTCGGCGGCCTGGCCTTTGCTCTCCCCTTTTTGCAACGGCCAGCGAGGACTTTCGGGAAAATTTTATGTACTTCTATTGTGCTAGCTCCAGCCTTGCACCATTTCGGGCCGATGGGTTTCAGTTTCCAAGAAGACTTGCACAGTAGAAGCTTTCAACTCAGCCCTGCGGCTCTTTTCGTTCTTTCCCTTCACTCGGCTCTAGTCCGTTCTTGCAGTTCCCACTTTACCTTTTTACAAAGTTCAGAACCTCCTGTGAGAACGCCGCATCAAAATGTGCCTATGGCGCTCCCTAGAGATGCCCAGTGCGACAGAACTGCAGCAAGGCAGCTGCAGGGCTGTAGCAGAAATGCAGCAGCACTGCTGCAAGGTTACAACGGGGCTGCAGCAGTCCTGCACAAAGGCTGCGGCAGGGCTGCAGCAGATGCTTCTCAAGGGCACCATAAACAGGCCCCAGCGGCCCCCCTTCTGATCATCTGTGCTCCTTTCCACGAGGCAGGATTCGGCCTTTGAAGAGGTTTAGAGGATCTCAAAGTGTTCCCAACCTCTTGCTTTTTGTTATCCCCCGAAATGCTCTCTCGAGAGCCCCAAGACGTTTCGCAGCAGTCCCATTTACACCTGTTCAGCAGCATGCAGGTGGCTGCAGCAATGGTGCTGCTTCCAGAGGTTTAGGCTGAAGCTGTGGGGCCCCTCTTTGCATGAAGTCTTGGCAGCTCCCACACAGCTTGTCAGGTTGGTTTTTGGCGATTTTCAGATTATTTTTGTCATTTTTGGCGCCTGTTGTATAGATATTTTTGCTGGGGGCTAGTTCTTTGCTAGGAACTTCTGAAAACCATTTGCTAAGAAGGCAAATAAGCCATTGTTTCTGAAATCCCAGGGCGGCTAACTACAAAACTGTGGCTGCAAGGCAAAGTGTGGGGCAGTCAAAACACTCCAGTGCAGCTTTTCCCTGGGACGCTGCAGAGCAGTTTGGCTGCTGCGCAGCTGTTTAATTGTTCTTTCTCGATTTGCCAAAAGTAATGCATAACTTTATGTGGCAGCCTTTTCCAGGAAACCTTCGGATTAAAAAAAACGACGAAGACGGGACTGGGGCTCTGCGCAGCTGCCGAGAGAGCTCAGGAAATGCGAAATGGAAATAGTTCCCAGAGCTGCTGCAGCCGCCAAGGAGCGCACAACAAGCAGCAAGCTGGCCACTTTGTGGCTAATTTGCATTTTAGATGTGTCAAGAGCCTTTAGTAATTTTCATAAGCTCTCGAGCCCGCAAGCTGTGCGTTGCTGCAGCAGCACTACAGAAGCTGCAGCAAACGGTGCAGATGCTTGGCTGCCGCCCATGATCTGATGTCGTGCTAGTTCTTGTTTCTCTCCACCCCACTTTCATTCCATTTCCACTTTATTGTCAATCAACAGAGGCACCCCAGAGGCCCAAAACGTCTAATTGGCGCGAATCCGGAACAGCAGATCTCCGGGCGCTGCTCTGGCCGGCACAGACCAGCAGCGTTGCAGCTGCTGTTGCTGCAGCCGAGAAGCCTCCATAGCCTAGCTGGGTTCCCCCGCGCCGCTAGCTGAAACTGCAGCAGCGCTAGCTGCAGCTGCAGCAGCGCTGGCACAGCTGCAACAGCGCTTGCTGCAACTGCAGCGGAACTAGCTGCAGCTGCAGCAGCGCTGGCGCAGCTGCAGCAGCGCTTGCAGCAACTCCAGCGACGCTAGCTGCAGCTGCACAAGCGGCTAGTGCAAGGAAACAGATTGGTACAAATAGTCATGAATGTGGGGAGTAATATGCTGCAGCAGAAGGCAATTTCGGCAGCAAAGTCTCAAGTTGCGCTAAACCGTGTGTGTGTAGAAGGGAGGTAATAGCCCCTAAAATTCTCAGCAGTTGCTGGCGCTACGCCCTGCAGCAAACCTTAAACTCGCGAGCAAACGAAGAAAAAGAAGATCAAATAAACAACGAAAAGTTGAAAAAAACTAAATTATTTGCCTGTCGCCGAAGACCTCACGGCAGTAAGAAAGGCCATTGGCTGCAAGTGCCCACGCTCCTTCGGTCCCTAGGGCTTACCTTAAACCTTAAACCCTAAACCCTAAACCCAAAACCCTTAGGCGCTGCCCTGCAGTTGGGGCTGCAACAGTTCGCATGCATCATCTAGCTGCAGAAATATGTCTCTTGATATTGCGTCACTTAGGAGAAGACCGTCGGGGGCCAGCAACGCCAAGCGGCAGCCCAGCTGCGCTCCCCCTTTGCTGCTGCTGCTGCTGCTGCTGCTGCTGACTGCGGTGCTGCGACTCTTTAAGAATCTGAGCAGCCGCGTTGCCTTTGAAAGTATTTTTGCATCTGAGTCGTTGGGGTGTATCCGCAGCTGCCACCTTCCCTGTACCCCCGAGCCCAGCGGCTCAAGGCCCTCTGCTGCCAGCTCTTTTTGAAAAGAAGTGCATGCGTCATGGAAGCTGCAGCAAGAATCAGTTGTGGGGCTGCTGCTGCGGCTGTGAAGGCCAGCTTCGCCGCCCGGGTGTACGAACACTTGAATGTCGGCTACTCCCGGACGCCGTAGGAACGCAGCAGCGCCAAGCAGCACTGATGGCAGCACCTGCTGCAGCAGCAGCAGCACCCCGTCCCCATCTCCTGTGGCTGCTGTAGCATTTGCTGCATTTCGCGCTGCTGCAGCAGCTGGTAGCTGCTGCCCCTCGCTGTCAGCAAAAACTGTTGTGCAGCGCAGCAGCTGGTCAAGTGGAGCTTTTCTTTGCGCCAGAAGCAGCAGCAGGCCCTGAACGGCGTTTTCACCGAGCAGCTGTTCCTTTTTTGCTGCTGCTGCTGCTGCTGCATCTGAGAGTTCCAGGAGATGCAGCAAATCAATCCCATTTGAAGTTCGCAGGCCCAGCATCACCAGTTCCTGTATTCGGGTGTATGTCCACTGCGTGAGACTTTCTGCGCCTTCTTCTCCAGAGTGCCTTGAGGGGGCCCGCGCCTCTGACCCTTTCTGGGGGCCCCCTGAGCCTTCTTGGGGGGCCCCCTGCACGAATGCTTTGTAAGCAGCGAGACTGAAGGACAGCAAAATAGCATGCAGCTGGGGCCCAAGGCAATAAGGCTGGAGCATTACAAAATGAAGAATTAAAAAGAATTAAACAAATTAAAACATTTATCATTTATTTGTTTTCTTAAATTAAATGTACCTTTTGGGGTTGGTTCGCCTGCTGCCTCGGACGAAAGAAGAAGCACCAAGACCAAAAGCAAAGACAGTCCCGCCTCCCCAGTAGAGCTGCGAGTGCACGCAGCGGGAGCAGCAGCTGCAGCTGCTGCTGCTGCTGGCGCTGCTGTCGTTGCTGCTGCTGCTGATGCTGCTGTTGGCGCTGCTGCTAAGCCCTAGCTGCTGCGGCCCCCCGGCAACAGCATCTCCGCCTGAAGGCAGTCACACCAAAGCTGATGCCGTGCAGGTAAGCAGATAAGCTCTTCAGAACCTGCTGCTGCTGCTGCTGCTGCAGCTTCCGCTGGTGCAGTTGCTACTGCTGCTGCTTCCTTTGCTGTTGCTGCCGCTGCATCTAGAAGCTGCACTGGACCAGCTGCGGCGCTGCGCTGCAGCTGTCACTGCCTGCGAAGCGCAGCAGCCACCAGCAGCTGCAGCACCGCCATCGGCAGCAAACGGAGCAACAGCCACAGCAGACGGAATCAGAGTGCTACTGCTGCTGCTGCTGCTGCTGCAGCACCCCAAGCCTTTAGGCTTGAGGCACATGCGCAGCAAGGAGAAATAAAAGAAAAACAAGGTTGTTTCTTGATTTGAAACTGCTGCAGCAGAGACCCACCAGCAGCTGTTTTGGCCCCTGGGGTGTACAGACATCTCCGGGCAAAAGACGAAACCTCGTAATGTTCATAACCCAGCTTCTCCAGAAGTCTGCACGCATGGAGACTCTAAACGCTAAACCTCAAACCCTAATTTGTAAACCCTAAACCCTAGAACCTTTCCTCGAAAGGGAGAGAAACTCACTTAGAGGCTGCTGCAAGAGCAGCAGCAGCAGAATCCGCGTCAGGAAGGCCTTTGGGCGGGCGCTGGTGGAAGCGAGAGCCTTCCTCTAGCTGAAGACAGAAACAACAATGCGCTGCTGCTGCTGCTGCTGCTGCTGCTGCTGCTTTTGCTGTTGCTGCTGCTGGTCGTGCTACAGCGGCCGCTCTTCCAAACAGTGCTGCTGCGGCTGTGTCTGCCACTGCTTTCTCTGTCTTGCTGCAGCCAGTGCTGCCACTGCTGCTGTTCATTACCGCTTCGCTGCTTCAGCTGCTGCCGCTGCTGCTGCTGCTGCTGGTGCTGCTGCTGCAGGAACTGCACCTCACTTGGAGCTCATAAAGGGAAACATGACCAACAGGAAGACTGGCGAAAACCCGCAAGTCCCTGAGCAGCTGCTGGGGTGTCTGTACACTGAAAATCAGATCCACAGAGGTCCGGGGCAGCAGCTTGAAGGCGCGCAGCAGCCGCAGCGCATGCAGGCTGTCGCGGACGTGGCTAGGCGCTCGTTTGCTGCTGCTGCTGCTGCTGCTGGTGCTCGCGATGCTGGCGGGAAGCCTTCCCAGCACCTTTAGAGTTGGCTCGTGGAGTGTCTGTACACCCAAAGAGAAGCGATTCACCCCCACCGACAGGTACGCCTGCAGCCGCTCTGCGTCTAGTGTACCTGCAGCAGCAATAGCAGCGCAGCAGCAGCAGCAGCATCCGCAGCACACGGCAACAGTTGTAAGGCAGCAATTTGTGGCTGTCCCTGCATCAAGGCTAGGCACCTAGCAGCGTCGTGCTGCAGCACAGCAGCGCCAGCACCGTGTCGACTTTGTCAGCAGCAGCAGCAGCAGCAGTAGCAGCAGCAGCAGCAAATGCTGGAAAAAAGATATTCACTAGACGCAAGCTGCACGAGAAGCATTTGAATCACCTGGGTATATCTCAATAGACACCTCTGGCTCCTGCTCGCACTTTCTCTGCTGCTGCTGCTGCTGCTGCTGTTGCTGCGGATGACGCAAATGCCTCGCCTCACCCTGAGCAGGCTGCTGCAGCTGCTGCAGGGCGTCCCGTAGATGCTGCTGCTGCTGCAGCAGCCGCTGCAGTTCTGCCTCAAAGGCCTTAATCTGCTGCAGCAGCTGCTGCAGAATTTCCGGAGGCATCAGCGACGGCGTCCCCCCTCCAAAGTAAACACTCCGCAGCAGCCGCTTGGCAGGCGCTGCTGCTGCTGCTGCTGCAGAATCACCAGCAACAACCTCTGTGTCTGCTGCTGGAACAGCGGCAGCAGCTGCTGCTGGACCTGCTGCTGCAGCTGCTGCAGAGCTGTTTACACTGCAGCTGGCTGCGGCGTTGAGGGCTGCCGTTGGAAGCAACGCCTGCAGCAGCAGCTCCTTCGCATCGTCGAGCAGCAGGCTTCCTTGCTGTTGCCGTTTCTGCTGCTGCTGTTCCCACTGCCGCGGGTCCTGCTGCTCCTGACCTTGCTGCTGCTCCTGCTGCTGATGCTGCTGCAGCAGCTGCCGCAACTGCTGCACGCGGCGTTTATGCGCCTGTAGAAAAGCTCCGAACTCTGCTGCCATCTCCTGCTGCAGCAGTGGGAGGTACTGTGCTGCTGCTGCTGCTGCTTTGCTGCTGCTCGGCAGCAGCGCGATCGGGAAGGCACAAAAATGGCACCGGCGCAGACAGAACGGCAGGTGTATGTACACCCCGAAGGCATCTTTATCGACGAGCTCTACGCTGTTGCTGCTGCTGCTGCTGCTACTGCTGTTGCTGCTGCTGTTGCTGCTACCGTTGGTGTGGCTGCGGCTGGTTGGTTCGTAGCTGCCGTTGCTGCTGCTGGCCTGAGTGTTAGCAGCGCTCGTCTCACACTCACGTTTTGCTGCTACGTGCAGATTTCGCATCTTTTTCTGCTGCTGCTGCTGTTGCTGCTGTTGCTGTTGCTGCTGCTGCTGCTGTTGCTGCTGTTGCTGTTGCTGCTGCAGCTCCCGACATACTCCGATAGGTGATGAGAGAGCAGCGGAGACCTCCTGGCCGTTGGGGAAAACTTGAGCCGATGCTGCTGCTGCTGTTGCTGCTGCAGCAAGCTGCCCACAGCGCCGCTGCTGCTTCTGCAGCAGCAAGAGATGCAGCCTCTGGGCGCCGCAGCAGTATGCCATAGGGGGCCCCCTGGGGCCCCCTCCCCTTTTGAAAACTGCAGCAAGCATTGAGGGTTCTTTGGGGGGGCCCCCTGCAGCTTTAGGCAGCAGCACAGACACGGAGAGTGGCAGCAAAGACAAACACGCAAACCCTAAAACCCAAAAGGACAGGGGCCCCCCAACAGAGGGTCCCCCTTTCCAGGGGGCCCCCAAGGGCCCCCCTCCCTTCCAAGGAGCCCCCAAGGGGGCCGTTGACTTCAAAGGGGCCTCCAAGGGCGCAGGACCCTTCCAGGAGGCCCCCAAAGGGGGCCCCCCAGGCGCTGGTGGGTATCGCGGGGGCCCCTGGGGGGGAAAGTGTCTCATTTGGCAGCCCTGAGGCGCCCGAAATTTGAGAATCTGGAAATATATTTGTCATTAAATGTCATTAAATGCATTTGAGTTAATTAATTCCACTAAAAAGTGTTCAAATGACCCAATGGGGCCCACCGAGCAGGCCGATCTGACCTTGGTGACCTTCCCCTCTCCCAAGGTCACCTCTTCAGTGAAAACAATTTAAGTGAATTCTTTTAGTTTATAAATTGAATCTTATGTTACAAAACTCCCGCATTTAAAAAGTTCTTCTCTAAACAAATCCATTCAAAATTATGTTTATCTTGCCCACGACTCTGGGGGCCCCCACGCCGCCACAACCCTGGGGGGCCCCTGAGGCCCCCGGGGCCCCTGGGGGCCCTGGAAGCTTTGGAGGCCCTGGGGGCGCTGAGGGCCCCCCTGGGGCCCCTGAGGGTCCTGGGAGGTTCCTGGGGGCTCTGTGGGGCCCTGTGGGGCCCTGGGGGGCCCTGGGGGCCCTGGGGATCCTGGGGGCCCCCAGGTCCCCAGAGCTGTAGACTCTAGCAGCGGTAGGGGCTTGAGGGCTGCAGCCCGTGACGCAGCAGCAAGGGTTAAGGGTTTAGGGTTTAGGGTTTGAAAGTGACTACTCCCACGCTGGGCCCTGGGGGCCCCCTGAGGCCCCACTGGGGCTCCAGGGGGCCCCCCGAGGGAGCTGGAGGCCCTCGGTATACACAATTTGGACTAAATTTTTGGCATTTAGAATGAAATGCATTATTTTATTTGTTTGTAGAATGAGATTGAGTCTATTGGGGCTGGAGAGGGAGAAAAAAGGAAAAGAAATGAAAGTGCTGCTGCTTTTCTTTGCGGAGCTGCAGCAGGAAGTGCGGGCGCTGGGGTGTACAGACAGCTCTGCTGCAGCAGACCAGCGAGTGGCCTATTGGTCCACTGCCATGGCACTTCAATTAAAGACAAAGTTGAACTATATTTACATGTAATTTTGGGGAATTTGAATTAAAGAAAACAAATCCTAAAGCTGCTGCCTTAATTAAATCCCTTTCAATTTAAAAAAGCAAAAAAAAGGATTTTAAATTAAACAAATTTAAACAAAAATGGGTTTTTTTGGTCCCCTCTGCAACCCGTTGTGCTGCCATTTGCTTCTTTTCTTTCTCTCTTGATTATTTTGTTTCTTCCTTTTCTTCTTTATTTCCTTTTCTCTGTTTGTTTTGTCTTTAATTTCATTTCTTCTTTTTCTTCTTTTTACTTCTTTTCTCTTATTTTCTTCGTCTCTTAGTCTCTTTTTTTTAATTTCCTTTTCTTTCTCCTTGTCCTCTCGTTTTTGATTTCTCTTTATTTATGTCTTAACGTTTATCTTTTGCTTATTTGCTCCTTTTCCACCTCAAGTGCCAATTGCTTAAAACATTTAAAGACACTTTTGAATATTTCTTTTCAAAAATGGCAAAAAGCCAGTTTGCAGTTCTACATATGTATATCTATCTATATATAGATATATATATATTATATAAAGTTTGCTGCAGCTGCTGCCTCACCCCAGGGAGACGAGGCAGCAGCAGCAGCGCTGCAGCAGCAGCTGCGGCAGCGGCTGCAGCAGCACCGGCCTCTGGGGAGGGCCGGAGTTCCTCTGGGCTGCTGCTGCCGTAGCAGCAGCAGACAGGGGAGCATCAGCAAAAGGTAGGGAGGCAGCAGCAGCAAAGGACAGGGCAGCAGCAGCAGCAATGGACAGGCAGCAGCAGCAGCAAAGGACAGGCAGCAGCAGCGGCAGAAGACAGGCCAGATACAGCAGGAGATAAGGCAGCAGCAGCAGCGGCAGAAGATAGGGCAGAAACAGCAGCAGCAGAAGGCCCGGCAGCAGCAGCAGCAGCAGCAGAATCAGAGACCCTCTGAGAGGCTTTAAGTAGCCGAGGGGTAGGCCGCCGCGCTGCTGCTGCTGGCCAGCTTGGCTGGAAATCTTTGCTGCTTCACACTACAGCAAAAGCAGCAAAATTGCAAAAAGGACCAGACCAGTGGTCACCCTGCAGCTCCAGTGCTGCTGCTTGTTCGCAGCAGGGAGCTTCACCGAATTCGTAATTTTCAAACTTGAACTGGGCAGCTCAGCGGGAGTTAGGGAGACCCCTGTGGCTCATTATAATCTATTTTAAAGAAATAAAGATAATTAAAAATCAAAAAAAGAAGAAAATTGCAATTTTTCAACTCCATTTCGTCCGCGGACTCAAAGGTGAGCTGTGACGCACAGCCCGGCGTAGCGAGAGGCGCTTCGCACTGAGACATGTCTTTTAATGCCAAATTCGTCGAGAAAAATAAAACAAAAAGATAAATTCAAAATTTAAATTATTATTTAAGTGGCTCTGCGTTTTCTGTCGGGTGCCTCGAGGCGGGCATTGAGCGGGCTGGGGTGTACAGACACCTGCGGGTTCTCAGCCGCCGCCCCAGCCCGCCTCGAAGCCGCTTCGTCTCACTTTTGTCATTTTTGAAATTAAAATAATTCAAATATTTAGCTGAACTGCTGCAGAGGACAACTTGCTGCTGCATGCACAGAAGCCAGCACGAATAGGGCTGAGCGGGGGCCCCCAGCCGACAGTAGCGCCAGCACAACTCATTTAGGGGGCCTCCGAGATCTATGCTCCGGGCTGCAGCTTTTAATTCATGTTGTTTGTGCCTGTGTCCCTTTTTAATGGCTCCAACATCCGCTGCAGCAGGCAGCAGCAGCAGCAGCAGCAAGACCATCCCGCCGCCAACCCTTTAGCCAGCTGCTGCAGCAGCAGCGCACCCTCAAAACAGCTGACTCTCAGCAGCACCTAGACCTCATTGACTTTTGAGGAGGGGGTGTTGGCCTAAGAGACCGCTGCGCCAAGCAGCAGCAGCAGCCGCAGTGGCAGCAGCCGCGGGACTAACCGCAGGAGCAGCAGCAGCGGCAAGAGCAGCAGCAGCAGGACTCGCGACCGCAACAGCAGCAGAAGCAGTAGCAGCACGGATCTCGCAGCAGCAGCAGCACCACGATTCGCAGGCGCAACTGCAGGACGACTCGCAGCAGCAGCAGCAGCAGAACTGGACGACTCGCAGCAGCAGCAGCAGCAGAACTGGCAGCAGCAGCAGCAGCAGAACTGGCAGCAGCAGCAGCAGCAGCAGAACTGGCAGCAGCAGCAGCAGCAGCAGTTTCCTTGTTTGGGATGGCGCACCGCCGTGGGCTGCGCCCAGTTGCACGCAGCAGGTTCTCGGGGGCCCCTGGGGGCCCCTGGGGCCCCCGAAACTGCCTGAGCTTTTGAACTGAAGCTCTTCAATCTGCTGCTGCTGCTGCTGCTGCTGCTGCTGCTGCAGTTTAGAAGATGGTTGGCTCCTCAGCGGCCCACGGCAAAAGCATTGTTTGCTGCTGGGGGGCTTTCTTAATAGGGTGAGATTTAAAAGAATTAAATTTTGAATAAATGAATTATTTGAATTAATTTAAAATTGAAATAAATCTAAAATTAAAACTAATTAAATTTAAAATGAATTCAAATTCATAACTGGGAAATTAAATCCATCAAATTGCTTTTTTTTCCTTTTTTTCCTTTTTGGATCTTTTTGTGTCGTTTTTTCTGTTCTTTTTACAAATCATGACAGCTTCAAACGAAACCGTTTCAATTTTATTTTTAATTGCATTTATTTCCATTTTATTTCCATTTTAATTTCCATTTTGTTTTTTATTTTTATTCTTTTTTTCTTTTTTTAGGCCCGACTACCGCATGGCTGCTGTTACTCTTTTTCTCATAATTGTTCCTTCCGCTTTCTACCAGGCCTTTACTGCGCCAGTGCGTAAAACGCTTTTCAAATCTTTTTTTTTGGATCCTTTTTTATCTTTTTTGGATCTTTTTGAGACTTTTTGAATCTTTTTTGTCCCTTTTGTTGCTTTTTGTGTTTTTATTTGTCTTTATTTGCCTTTATTTGCCTTTATTTGGCTTTATTTGGCTTCATTTATGTTTGTTTGTCCTCTTTAATCTTTTCAGATCTTTTTCTTTTGTGAGTCTTTTTTTCTCCTTTTTGAATCTTCGTCTTTTTTGAATCTTTTTCATCTGCTGCTGCTGCTGCTGCTGCTGCTGCTCCTTGGCGCAGCGGTCTCTTTTATTTGTTTTTATACCTTTTATTTCCCTTTATTTGTTCATGTTTATCTTCATTTGTTTTTATTCGTTTTTATTTGTTTTTATTTGCTTATTTTGCTTTTTTGTATTTTGTGTTTGCTTATTTGCCTCCTTTTGTTTCTTTTTGTTTCTTTTTGTTTCTTTTCGTTTCTTTTTGTTTCTTTTTGTTTCTTTCATCTCTTTTTATTTCATTTATTTCTTTTTATTTCATGTATTTCGTTTTATCTTCTTTAATCTTTTTTGTCTTCTTCAGTCTTGACTGCCTATATGCTTTTGTTCTCTGCGCAACACGGCTTGTGGGGTTTAGGGTTTAGGGTTTAGGGTTTAGGGTTTAGGGTTTGGAGTTTAGTGTTCAGAGGGTTTCAGATTCAGACTTTACGGTCCAGGGGTCAGCGTTTCGAATTTAGGATCTAGCGCCTTGGGTTTTTCAGGCTTTAGGGTTTAGGGTTTAGGGTTTAGGGTTTAGGGTTTAGGGTTTAGGGTTTAGGGTTTGGGTGTTGCGCTGCAGTGGCTGGTGGCGCGTTACGGCGAGGGTTTGCGTTTGGTGTCTTTGTGTCTTTTGCTGATTACAATTTGCTGCTTTGCTGCAGCAGCAGCAACAGACCCCGGCATTATTCCCCGCCATGTGCTTTTAATTAATTAATTTAATTAAATTAATTAAATTAATTAATTCAATTTAATTTAATTTAATTTATTTAATTCGGTTTAATTCAATTTGGTTTAGTGTGATTTAGTTGGATTTAATTTGTTTGATTTGGTTTTGTTTGATATATGTTGTTTCTTGTTTTATTTGTTTATTTTATTTATTTTGCTATTTTAATTTTCTTTATCTTGTGGCTTCTGCTGTTTATATTTATATTTATATTTATATTTATATTTATATTTATATTTATATTTATATTTGTATTTATATTTATACTTATTTTTGGTTCTTTTTGTTTTCCTCTTTGCCTCACTAATTGTTTTTCCAATTATCTTTTTTCATTTTCAATTGTCTCTCTGTGTTTATTCAATTTTCATTTTTAATCTCTTATTTAACTCCTTTGCCTTTTTATTTATTTCTTTTGTTTCTTTAATTTTTTCTTCTTGTCTTTTCAATCTTTTTTATCTTTCCTACTTTTTTTTATTCTTACTTGCATTCACTTATTTTGTTTTACTTTATTTTTATTTTTATTTTTATTTTTATCTTTATTTTTATTTTTATTTTTATTCAGGAAAGTCCTTTGATGGTCACAGACCCCACCACGAGACAGGTAAACCCTAAACCCTAAACCCTAAACCCTAGGAATTAGGCGCAGCCGTTCTTTTGCTGCTGCTTCTCTTTCTTGACGTAAAGGACAGCAGCACCCCGCCCAATGCTGTTGCTGCTGCAGTTGCTGCTGCTGTTGTTGCTTCTATTGCTGCTGCTGCTGCTGCTTCCATTGCTGCTGCTGCTTCTGCTGCTGCTGTTGCTGCTGCTGCTGCAGAGCAGAAACCGGTTGCCTCCCCGGCACCAAGACGTGCTGCTCTTTGCTCACCCAGTGCGCCTCAAGTACTGTTCAACCTGTAAACCCCAAACCCTAAACCCTAAACCCTAAACCCTAAACTCTAAACCCTAAGCTCAGAACCCCTCTTTTCTCAACTTCGGTCGTTGTGAGTGTTTTCTTCTGCGCGTTGCTCGTTGGGACCCGCCTCTGGCGCTCAGGGCCCCGCGCCTAGGGTAGGGTTTAGGGTTTAGGGTTTAGGGTTTAGGGTTTGTGGTTAGGCAGCATCTACAGACCCCCCAGGTCTGTGCACTGCGCCGTCTGCGATAACTGCGTCGAGCGTTTTGACCACCACTGCCCCTGGGTGGGAAACTGCATAGGCCGCAGGAACTACCGGTAAACCCTAAACCCTAAACCCTAAAC
>NW_013543383.1:56285-56607 GCF_000499545.2 Eimeria tenella | reverse complement strand
CAGGGACGACGAGCGCGAGGCCCAGGCCTTCTTCGCCGCGGGCCTTGTCCCCCACGCCGTGGAGGAGTCTTTGATATGCCGAGGGTTGCGGGCAGGGCCAGGGCAGGCTAAGGTTTATGGCTAGGGTTTATGGTTTAGGGTTTAGGGTTTAGGGTTTGCGCCAAGGGACGACGAGCGCGAGGCCCAGGCCTTCTTCGCCGCGGGCCTCGACCCCGACGCCGTGGAGGAGTCTTTGATAGGCCGAGGGTTGCGGGCAGGGCCAGGGCAGGCTAGGGTTTAGGGCTAGGGTTTAGGGTTTAGGGTTTAGGGTTTAGGGTTTGCG